>NW_020950566.1:6475801-6522661 GCF_900497805.2 Vombatus ursinus | reverse complement strand
GGGGGGGGGGGGGGGGGGGGGGGGGGGGGGGGGGGGGGGGAGATGGCTAGCATTCTTCTCCCCGCCCTGCTGTTCCCATGTGAATTACAGACTCAACTAGGTGAACTTCCACCTGGGCCCCTGGCCACCTTTTTGGCATTATGTTTCCTTTCTTGAAGAGGTGTTTCAACCTCATTCTTGGGGCAGATGTGCCTAGGCTTGGAGGTGACCATATGAGTTTGAGAAGTCCAAATGCCCTGAGGCCTATTGGGTTGGAGCTGGCTAGCAGCAGGGGAAGCTTCTGCCTCAGAGGACAGTCATAAGAAAATTGGCCCAAACCTGACCATTTTACCAGCAGACATATACTGGGAGTTGTTTGGGTGGTATAGAGTTGAGGTAAAATGCAAAATGTCTAATTAGCCGTCCTGCTAGTGAGATTTAAACATCAGGCTTCTAGTAGATTGTAACATTTTAAAGTCATTTTGTTAATGTGCAGTGAGAATTTTACTATTAGTATTTCTTTGTGTGCAGGAATAAACTACCTGTCACATACCTGATTCATATTGTACATTGATTTCCTTTTTTTGGGGCGGGGGGACTCCAGATATGAGTCATAAGTTATCAGTAAAATGATCTTTCAGGGCACCTTGTCGGGGGTTTCCCTAGCGAAAGTGTGAAAACAGGGAGCCTAACTTCTCTCACCAGAGGCAGGCTCCCCCAGGACTGTTAAACTACTTACCTGAGTCCAGGGCCTCTTAGTGGAAAAGCAAGTTGTGCCATACTCCAGTTCTTGTAGGCTCAGCAGCAGTTTTTCATCGTTATTCAATGAAAGTGATTTTCTTATACATTCTCAGTTCCCCAGTGGAGAAAATTCCAAGGCAATATCAACAGTACTGTTTCATTGTGCCCAGGAATCTGGATTGTCCTAGGTCTGTAAGAGTTGATGTACAGTGATATTTTGGTTGTGGAGGATGGTTACAAGGCATCAGTATCCATCGGGTTGCACTAGATCTCAGGATCATAGGAACATACATTTAGAATTACCTTTGAGGTCCAACTCCCTCATTTTATAGATGAGGAAACTGAAGCTTAGAGAAGCGACTTGCTCAGGTTCATAGACCATTTGAGGCAAGATTCGATCCCAGGTCTTTCTGACCTCAAACCCAGTGTTTAATCCATTTTACCATTATTCCTCTAAAAACTAACCATATATGGAAACGTTTCACAAACCCTCTCCATGTGCCAATGTGACTATATGGGAAAGAAGTGGACAGGACTTTGGGGCAATGGTGGGGGTGCGGAAGTGAATTAGTCCAAATACAGTTCTTTTCTTCTCTGTGTTGACATGAATGATTCCATTGAACTTTTCTTTAATCCTGGATATGTATATTCACCACCTTCTGACACAACACATTTTCCTTTCCTCACATCCAGTACTGTGCCATAATTTGTCTGAAGGCTTGTATGAGTTTGTAGGTAGGAGGAATTTTTCTTTAAGGAATGAAAACAAAGATCCAAGGAACCTTAGTATTCTCATTAGTCCATAGTTTGTAGTTTCCTCCAGAGACTTGGAAGTGAAAGGTATGAATGGGATCTCAGGAACAATTCTATTATTCTCTTAGACAGATGGTGTTTATTTTTGTCTGAAAATAAAAATGCTGGATTCCCACTTCCAAAAATATGCCAGGTTAAGAAACTCATTCCTATATCTGATATTGCTTTCAGTCTACTTCTGGGGGGAAAATGAATCCAAAGTATACTAGAATGTACCATGAGGACAAAGATATATTTTTTGCCATCATACCTTCAAAGAGTAAATTTTCTAGTTGGGACAAATTCAAAAGAAAAGTAGCTACCAATAAAGTCAGTAAATGGTAAGTTTTTTTTTAATCTTACCATATTCATTTATGATAATTTGTGATCATATTAAAAGGATAAGATGAAAGAAAGGAATGTGTGCTACAGAAGTGAAAATAAAGTCCATGAAAAGAAATGAAAGGATTTTCCTGCCTTCCTTTCTTCCTTCCTTCCTTCTTTCCTTGGAGGCAATTGGGGTTTCATTTTCAAATGAACCCCCAAACTTCTGTCCCAAAAAGATTATCAGAAGGAAATCATATATACCAAAATGTTCATTTAAACACGAGGTGACATTGATAGCAACTAAGCTGATTCTGTTCAATAGGAAGAAGCTAGTAGTAGGCATCTCACACTCATTCTAGTAGTTGTACACATTCACCAACCTTTGTCCAGGCGCTCTTTTCTATGGTTCTCAGAAATGGGATGACCTTCTGTCTCTGAGCTCCACCTCTTTCTGTGGGCCAGACCTGACTAGGAGGTGTGGATCATTATGGCATTTTTTTCCTCATTCAGAATTCTCAAGTTCCCCTGGCACACCCCATCTCTTCCCTGAATTTGCAGTTTTCTGAATCCTAATTACATGACCTTGGCATAATAGAGTTGACTCCCCAAATGAAGAGATAAAATATTCTTAACTGTATGCAGTAATTATCCTTGGCATAGAATCAATTAAAGAATGCATACATGATAAAAAATGTAATACAGAACAGCAATTAAAGTATGTATAATAAAACATCTGACTCTTGAATGTGCCCCACAGCCTCTCCCAAAGTACTGCAGTTCCTACAGTACATAGTATTGGGTGGGAACCCAAGAATTCTAGGAAATGCACAATTTGAATTTACTTGCTTTCCCATTATCAGCTAGCGGTCAAAGGAGCTCAGACAATACAGTGTAGTTCCCACTTGATAGGTGACTCATGCTTCCAGTAGAGACAGCCTTTAGCCATTGGTTAAGGCCTTTCACAGAATAGAATATGGAGCTGAGTGTCTAACATGAGCAGGAACTTCCAGAAGTCACTGCTTTCAGGGTCCTGTCACTGGCAGAGATTGCCCACAGAGCAATCTAGCCTTAGCTCGTTTATTGCTCATGGATCCAGGGAAGGGTGCATGAGGAAAGAAACTCTGCACTATTGACCATCTTGCCTTCTTTACCCCCTCTATCTCTGACCTTGATTCCTGAAGTTCCTGTTTCTGATTCTTGAGAGCTACCTCACAGCCCTTCTGTTCCTTCAACTGTCCTCGGCTTTTGAGCTTCCATATGAACAGGGACAACCAAAAACAGAGAGCTGCGCATGACAGAGGGACAGAGCCTTATAACCTTCCTCTTACGTGTTGATGTACATGCTGATTATAGCATTCTTTTTGAAATTTGCAAAAAACTGGGGAATGGGTGAACTATGGTTTACCAATGTAAATGAGTACTTTCTTGTAAGGAATAACAGATATGGAGAATTTAGAGAAATAGGAAGACATTTATTCAGTGTTACAGGGATAGGAACCAAACCTGTCATTTCATTGGTAGGAAGTAACTCCCAAGTGAGGAAACTCCCTCTACCAAAACAAGTTGGCACCCTCTTTGCAATTTGAATTCTTGGAGAGTTACCTAGGTCACACATCCAATATGTATCAAAGATGGGACTTTAACCCAGATCTTAAATTAAAAACTAGCGCTCTATTCATTTCACCAAACTTTTCCTTTTTCAAAGTACAAGAAAACAGCTAAAAGAACAATGAAGTTAATGACCAAAATAATATAAGTTCCATAGGAAGAAGAAATGAAATTGGCCAATTCTAATAGTCAATGCTAATGCTACCAAACTGTCCAAGTTAAAGGATATATTTCTTTCTTTCTGTTGGTAAAGATGATCTGTTTTTATTTCTTTTTTGGGAAACATTCATATTCTCTGGGGAGGCAGAGGAGGGAGGTTCAGGGAAAAACTTGTGCTGAAATAAAATGTATCACTTTTAAAAAAAAGATTACCAAAGAGTTAGGTAAGTATCAATCACAATGGTACAGTGGATAGAGTGTTGGGCCTGGTGTCAGGGAGGCCTGAGTTCACATCCAGCCTCAGACACTTACTAGCTTTGTGCCCCTGAACAAATCACTTAACCTCGATCTGCTTCAGTTTTCTCAACTGTAAAATGTGGATCATCATAGCTCCTACCTCCCAGGATTGTTGTGAGGATCACGTGAAATATCTGTAAAGCACTGAGCACAGTGCCTGGGACATGATAGGTGTTTAATAAATGCTTGTTTCATTCCCCCTTCTCTTGCATGTAGTGCTTTAATGTGTGCAAAACACTTTATTCACAACAAACCTATAAGGTAGGTTGCGGATGTCTGTAACAAGTACAGAGGCCATCAGTTTGCTAGGCTAATGAAACCTTTCCACATGGAGGATGCTAGAGAGCTTGTTTCAGGGAGAATCATGATGATGATGTGTAAGGATAATACTTTGGAGAGATGGAACATGAATAGATACACATTCTGCAGTGTTCTGGTCAGCTAACCATGTGGTGAAAGAGAGGCTCTTTCATTGGCTTCAAGGACATTCAAAAAAGCCTGTTAGCAGCAACGATGCCCTCTTTTGCCCCAGTCATTCTTGGGGTATGTCAGTGACTCATTCATGGCATCCGATGAGAAGTCATGCTATAATGGGAGAGTTATAGCATGTGGCTCTGAGAAATAGGCCTTTTCATTTAATTCTTTTCTGTTCTGAGTGAAGGAAGTGGAATCTCCAACCTTGAAAGTTTTGAAAGATTTGGAGAGCAAGACACAGGAATCTGAGTCAGAATCCATACCAGGTTTTAAAGGCATGAAGTATCAACTCCTTAAGAAGCAAGAAACAACTTTTGGGAGTGATCTTTGGGACCCAAGCCCAGTAGCAGCTGAGACAGGGACTCATTTGGCAGAGATGACACCTTTAGACATGAACTGGGAGCCATGATGCTATGAGCTACATTTTGAACCTATTCCTCTAGAGACCAGTGATGTAGGGGAGAGTATGCCCCTGAAGTACTGTGAAGAAAAATGTTTACATATTTGTTCTTGCTATATATTTGATGTAAATATCCCTTTGTAAAAGCTAACTGATCTTAAGTGGTTAAATGGGGGGAGAGGGCCAGTTGCTGCTACCCCCAACAATGGGGGCACTTAGTTGGTGGGTACTTAAAGTGATGACATTAAAAAAAGAGATATCCTAACCACTCAGAGCCACTTCCTGGAACCCTGCAGGTCAGATGTAGCTGCCTGACTCTGGGACAGCATGCATGTTATATAAGTATTATTATTTCCAATTTATAGATGAGGAAACTGAGGCTCTGAGAGATGAGCATGTTGTATTTTACCAAGATAAATACCATTTACTAATATGTAATTCTACTTATGAAAAACAGAATATGTGAAAATATATTATCTGGACTCTTGTAAGTGAACTTTTGCCTGGGCTAAATTGAAAGAGCCAAAAGGTTAATTCCTTCTAGCAACTAGTTCAGTAACAGTCTCATTGGTTATAGCTCTTTGCAGTGTTCCTCACCAACAACTTGGATCAATAATGTGTTTGGAAGAGTGACTAGATGGGCAGAGCATCAGAAGATTTGTGGTCTTCCCTGTAGGATGCCACTCTCTTCAGGGTCATGGTCTCTTTTAATTCTGAAAACAACTGTCATGGGTCGATGGGAAGACAGTGAATAAAAAAAAAATTGATGACATTCTGATAAGTTTGGATGTTTCTGTTGGGGAGGAGATGAAAAAGTGAGTTCCTTAGCAAAGCAGAGAATTGCGGAGATAAGCAACCAATCTTGATGTCCCCATGTCATATCTAGGTGATTATAAAGAGCTACCTCTAGTTGTCTGGTGTCACCAAGTGGTGCTAGTGATCATGAATGTGGTCAATTTGAGGAAAATGGTAGTGAAAAAGTGACTGCATACCTGGTAATCCTCCCCTCATTTTCATTAAACTTTACCATCCCTTTTTGTAAGGCAAGACAGACTGCTAGAGGACAGCTATGTCTTAGGGCTGAGTTCCTTCCTTCCTTCCCTTGTTTCTTTCCTTTTTCCTTTTTTTTTTTACATAAGTTCATATCTCCATTTAAACATTATTTATTTATTTTTAGTTTTCAACATTCTATTTTATTATAAGATTTTGAATTTTAAATTTTCTCCCCCTCCTTCCTCTCCCCCCTCCCCAAGAAAATGTGCAATCTGATATAGGTAGGCCATATATCACAGTTTTCAAATGATTCTCTTTGCTCCCATAACCCTCTATGCTCTTTTGCCACTACAATCTTCTGAATGTTCATCTCTTCAGCTTTTCACCCCTGGCTCCAGTTTCTGGAATGCTTTCCTTACTCCCTGTTCCTTCTTTGCTCCCTTCTTCACCTCCCTAGGAAGCAGAGCTGGGCCAACAAAGGACTTATTCCATTGATGGATTATGCTCCATTAGGGGGGAAAAAAAAATGTTGAGAGATACTAAATGCTCTTCATCTTGGCTCTGTAAATTACCTATATTAGGAAAATTAATTGCATAAGTCAGTCACAAATTACCAAAAAAAAAAATCACTGGAAAGTCAGATGATAAAGTAACACAAAGAGACTAGTGGAATGAGATAGATTTGCTTAGATTTAGGGGCCAAAAGGACTGATAGAGGCAGCATGCTCTATGCTGTCCTTGAAAATTATGAGTCATCGCCCACTTTTAATGGTGTTGTCAACAGACCCAATGGGATGAATCATGTGTTGCAGACATATGAAAGAAGGACTCTGCTTTTTTCTCTGCCAACTGATTTCATTGTTCAGTTGGACTACTAGGCAATGTTGTAAACATGGGATCACATGTCAGTAAGAGACATTTTCCTTCCATCTTGGATGAACACAAAAATCAGTTCACCATAGAATTAAGTAAAATCTTGCCAAAAGACAAATGATGAAATAAATGCCTTTTCATAGTTCTTTAAAGCCCTGCAATTCCATAATTCATTTCTAAGTAGAAGGACTAAGTTTAGCCCCAGACGGGGAGTTTATCTTGGGCTTTCAGCTTCACCATTCTAGATAATTAATACCCTCATAGTCTCCCTCCTTTCCCATTATTAAAACTTGCTCTAGGAAAGGGTCTGAATACAGACCTTTGCACCTGGATCCCTTATGCCTCTCTCTTGGTGCCTCATCTTGAATTGCAGAATAAAGGGCTTTGTCCCAAAGAATTTCAGGCTGTATGGAATAATTGGGTCATGTACTATGATGAGGAAGAAGGCTTTTCTGTGACTTGAAATCATACTAGTGGGGCAGTCATCTATTTTGCCTATAGGTAAGGCTATCTCTAATCCCAGACATTGTAGTTCAAAGTCTCAGTTTTACTTATTACCTTTTACGGGTATCATGTAGTCCTCAGGTCATATTTGGCTTTGTGGACACAGTAGAAGCTGAAGACTAGGTTCAAGTTGGTGGTAAACAAAGGCAGTGATTCCCTAGAGATCAATTTCCTCTAGTTATCTGGGGTTCATTTGGGTGGGAAGTTATTGAAGGCCAGATGCAGCTACTTCCAAAGTTTATACAAATCTACAAATTTGCTCTAAAGTCCAAGCAACTCTTGTTACTCCACAGGTGGCAGTGGTAGCTAACCTTTGTATAGTGCTTTAAGATCTGCAGAGTGTTTTACATATGGTGCCTCATTTGATCTTTATAACTGCCCTGGGAGGTAGGTCCTATTACTATCCCCAGTTTATAGATGAGGAAACTGAGGCTGAGAGCAGTTAAGTGGCTTGCCCTAGATCACACAATTAGGAAGTGTATGAGGCTGATTGGAACACAGGTCTTTCCAACTCTAAGTCTACCACTCTATCCAGTTTGCCCCCAAGCTGCCTTAGTGGAAGTGCTAGAACCACTAAGATTGGCTATCATTCAATCTGTAGTAATAATAACAGCTCATACTGACTGCAAGCTTAATATTTACGAATCAGGAGTGTAATATGGCAGGTGCAAATGCTAATGTGATCTTAGGCTTCTTCAATAGAGGAATAATATTCAGAATACTGCAAGTTATAGCTTCAACATACTCTCTCTGGTTATCCCACAACTGGAATAGCGAGGCACAGCTAGGTGGCGCCATAGTGCATAGGGTGCCAGGCCTGGAGTCAGGAAGACTCATCTTCCTTAGTTCAAATCTGGCCTCAGACACTTACTAGCTGTGTGATCCTGGGCAAATCACTTAACCCTATTTGCCTCAGCTTCCTGATCTGTAAAATGAGCTGGAGAAGGAAATGGCAAACCACTCCATTATCTTTGCCAAGAAAACTCCAAATGGAGTCATGAAGAGTCAAACATGACTGAAAATGACTGAACAGCAATAATGGAATATGGGGTTCAGTTCTGAGTACCATCTTTTAGGAAGAATAGGCTAGAGAAAATTCAGAGGAAGGTGACCCGGATCTTTCTGCCACTTGAGGATTCATAGAAAGGATCAAGAGTGTCTAGACTCAAGAAGACTCAGAGCTATTCAAAAGTGTAGTAGACTCAGGAGGTAATGGGTTCCTCCTCATCTTAGGTCTTTGAGCAAAGGTTGGATGAACCTTTGTTGGAAGTAATACAGAGGTCAGATCTGAGTTATCTTCCAACTCTAACAATCTGTAATGTTTTTCAAACTTTAAGATTTGCAGGGGCAGCTAGGTGGCGCAGTGGATAGAGCACCAGCCCTGAAGTCAGGAGGACCTGAGTTCAAATGCAGCCTCAGACCAAACACTTGACACTTACTAGCTGTGTGACCCTGGGCAAGTCACTTAACCCCAATTGCCTTAAAAAAAAAATTTGCAAAGTGATTTCATCAAACTCATTTGATGAGTTTGCAAACTCATTTGATCCTCATGACAACTTTGTAATGGAGGATGCTATTATTAATCCCATTTTATAGATGAGGGAACTGAGGCTGAGAATGATTAAGTGATTTGCCCAACATAGCTAGGAAGGGTGTGAGACAGGATTCAAACTCAAATTATATGACGTGTTTCTTTTATAAACATCGCTAGTTATTATTGACGTTGTAACCATCATCATTGATAGTATTTGTTTTTATCTGAACTTGTTAATTTCATTGGTGGATGGAACTCCTGGTGAGGAAATCCTTTCTGTTAATGTGTGTCAGCATCTGCTCAGCAATTTATAGCCTTAGAGAGTTGCTGTCCACCGTGTTCCATTGCGCCTCTATTTGTTATTATTGTTATTATTATTTTACATCTCCCCCCCCACAAGATTTGGAATCAAAGGAAATGGATTTGAATCCCAAAGTCTGCTTACTGCCTCCTGTGTCATATTTCCAGACCTCAGTTTCTTCATTTGTAAAATGAGGTACTTGGACCAGATGATATCAAAGATCTCTTCCAGCTCCAAATGATGGTGTTCTTGTGATTCTTTGATTTTGTGATATAATACTATTTCACATTTGTATTATGTTTTACTACATATAATGTACTTTATTCAAAATGACATTATTGAAATAGGCTTTTCAAGTATTATCTTCATTTTACAGTTGAGGAAATTGACATTTAGCTTAAATTACCCACCATGATCACACAGCAAGTAAGTGGCAGTCAGAAATGGAACACAGTGGTTGTGATTCCAAGTGTTGTATTTTCTTAAACTACTGTATTATGACGATATAAATAACTACATATTCAGTATATTCAATAACATTGATTACCATTTTGTATAGTACTCCATATCATCTCTAGTTACATTTGTTCAGTAGGTCCAAACAGTAACTCCCACAAATAGGATTCTGTTTTGTCCCAGACAGCAAGACCTGAATGCTTCTATCATAACCATCATCTCAAAGGACCACAAAGTACATAAAACATTTCATATCCCTTGGTACAAGGGACATAGTCCACACTGGCACCAATATTTATATCCTTTTCCAAGGGGTTTTATCTTAACTGATGTCAGGGTAGCTTGGGATTCTCACAATAAAGCCAATTTCCAGTACAAGAGCAGATGCTGTTTTCCATTCTACTTACTGGAACGTGAATCCTAAAAGCCAAGTAACCGGCAAAAGGCCTTGAGTGGAGTCACTGACAAGGTCAGGATTAGAATTTGGGAATTCCCTGTTCTTAGACTCAAATTACTAGACTCGAAGTCCACCAGAAAACAACCAATCCCCAGTCTTCTTTTACATTCACCACAGCTAAGTTAAAGATCACCAAGACCAAATAAAAGTTTATTCTCTGAACTTGCATCTCCCTTACCTAGTTTAATTCTTCTTTTGTGGCCAAGAATTGTTTGATCAGGAATAGTCAAATCAAAGGGTTTAATAAGCTAGGGATAACAACCTGCTACTTTTCCACACAACCAACAATCTCTTAAGTAGTTTTGGATAACTGTGAGAATCTGTTTGTACTTTTGACACAGTTTTTAATAGTATATCGAAGCTTAACTATATCCACACACTGGCTGGTATCACAGAAGTTCCTGAGTCATGCAGGTCTGTTACTGATATGCTGGCAGAAATCTCATTTATGTCTACATGAATCTTGTGTGTCCCAAGTATGTTACTGCTTTGGAAGCTCAACCGGGAATTAAGAATAAAGAAAGCAAAGACAATGAATACATAACCATGCCCACTGCAGTGTAAACAAAGACTAACAGAAGACAACAAAACTCAAGTCAAATACAGCTTATAATACAGGTGGTGGTGTTCAGTCGTTTTCAGTCATGTCTGACTCTTCATGACCCCATTGGTGGTTTTCTTGGCAAAGATACTATAGTGTTTTGCCACTTCCTTCTCCAGCTCATTTTGCAGATGAGGAAACTAGGGAAAATAGGGTAAAGTGACTTGTCCTGGGTCACACAGCTCGTAAGTGTCGGAGGCCAGATTTGAACTCAGGAAAATGAGTCATCCTGACTCCAGGGTTGACACTCAATCCACTGCACCCCCTAGCTGCCTATAATACTGTTCTGAGCTACTAAAGATAAAGCACACATTCTTTATTTTATTTATTTATTTATTTATTTTGGCGAGGCAGTTGGGGTTAAGTGACTTGCCCAGAGTCACACAGCTAGTGAGTGTTATGTGTCTAAGACTGGATTTGAACTCAGGTCCTCCTGACTCCAGGGCTGGTGCTCTATCCACTCTGCCACCTAAGTGCCCCTTCCCCTTTATTTTAACAACCAGGAAACCATGAGAGTAGAAGGCCGTGTGTACTGTGAGACCCAATAACTATTGGACAGTCTTGGGAACAGGAATGTTTTCCCTCACCTTTGCTTCTTAGAATCTCAAGCTTCTTTCAGGTAACACCTCTTACAGGAAGCCTGTCCTGATTCCCCCAGTCGTTAGTGTTCTTTTCTTCCTGAAAACAGTTTATCAGGTTTATATAAATGGTGTTTCTCTCTGGGAGAATGCAAATTTCTTGAGGCCAGTGACTGTTTCATTTTTGCCTTTGTATCTCCAGCAACTAGCATGGTGTCTTACACAGAGTGGGGACTTAATAAATATCTGTTAGATTTAACTGTTTGGGGGAAATTTACTTTGTGGTAAGGTTTGTCTTGGAAGTATCTGTTGTATTCAAACAAGTGTATTAATTATAACAATTTGTCTCAAGGAGGTTCTGACATTGGCAGGTCCCAATTCTGGAGAGCCAATTCTGGAGATCCAATTTTGGTTCCTAGGTTTAGAACTAGAAGGAAACCTAGAGGTCCCTGAGTCCAACTGGTTCACTTTAAAGGACGTTGAGGCCCAGAGTAGCTAAATCCCCAGGGTCACAAAGCTAAAGCAAGATTTGAACAGCAGGTTCTCCTGACCCCCAAGTCCAATGCCAACTCCTGAAAAAGTCAACAAGGAAAAACACAGGCATGATCTTTGTGTCCAAGGGCTGCAGCAACACAGCAGTCTTCTGGATATGTAATAGTTGCGATATTTTCACATTTAACAGTTCATAAGTCGCAAAGGCACACTTACACAAACATTAGTTTTCTTCCTTGGAGTTTCCATTCTTTCTGATCCTTACACATCATCCCCATTTTCTAAGTGATGAAACATGTATTGCTAAAATGGAGCAACAAGAAATTTCTTCCTAATATCTGCTGTAAAATATTATAATATGTATACATAATTTCAATTTTTTTATTAGTTCTAAAACCTGAAAATATCACATTTGGCTTTTTACATTGTCTTCTTCATAAGACATTTTGCTTCAGGAGGCTGGCTGAATTTATTTTAAACCAGGTAAAGTGATATCATTTCATGAGAGCACACTGAAAACCAGAATCTATTATACATTTAGAAGCTACTCAATGATATCCAGACATTCTGTATAATGCTAAGTAGATCTCACAGTGAACAAAAGAACATGGGAGATATCAGCCTTATGAAAGCCAGCATCCAGAAGCTTGTCATGATGAGGCTGTGGAACCACAGTTGCATTAATATCTTCTAAGCCTCATCAGTGGGTGTAGCTGTTCATGTCTCCCAGTTAATATATGAGAAACACCTCCTCCCCTACTGAGCCCCCTGGAAAACAAAAACACAACTAATAAAATTCACAATCTGGTAGGAGGAAGATCAAATCTCTTCTGGATGTTAGTGATTGCTTCAGTTATGGAGGACATATGTTTTTCTCCTCCATGAATGTCAAGAGAGTTTCTTTAGTGTCTGCCTACAACATGTTGAGTTAGCTCAAATGTCTGGAATGTGATATTTCTTTTAGTTAATTCACCCAGAAATCAATTAAATGAAAAAACAAGAAAACGCCAAAGCTCCATTAGAGCTAGTTCTATACCTTGAAATGCTAACATTTAACAGGCTAACATCTTCATGACTGTTTTTTTCCTTAGAATTGCATTAACAGAAATCAATGTAGCTTAATCAGCATTTGTCAAGACCTTACAGTAAGATCATAAAATAAAATACATGATTTGTTACAGTGCAAGGCAAGCACATGAAATTTATATTATAAGGAAATAAGGGAGTTTAAAAATAATATTTTCTTAACTAATTTTCTTTGTTCATTCGAAAAATAGTAATTCTGCCATTTGGGGAACACACAAATCAAAGGAAAATTATGGATTGGAACAAATGTCTAATAAAAATGAAGTAATAAAAGAACATATTACAGTTAATACTACTGAGACAAAGCAACAACCCTTGGTAGAGAAAACAAGTAGATGAGGATAACTCAGTGACCATGCCTAGCCAGCTGACTGTCTCCATGAGATCACTGTTTCTTCTTGTCAGACCCTCAGGAGATACCAAAGTAAGAGATATAAGGTAACTTTAAAAGTCTAAATAAAAAAATCGAGCTACAAAAGACATTCTTCTAAAAGAAAAAAAAGTTCTGCTTAACAGAATTATTAAAGGATTTTAAATGTACTCAAGTGTGCTGAATAATTCCAATGACATACTCTGAAGGAATGATTTTTAGAACTCCTTAGGAATCATGATAACCCCAATTCTTGTCCATATAGATCATATTCTTTAAACAAGATATATTCTCTTAAGATAGCTGGTAGAGGAAGCTTCTCTATAAATTCTGGTTTGCACAGTCTCTTTAATCCCACAAGTCTTCGAATTCGTAGTCGACACAAATGCTTTAATGAGCAGGGGTTCTCTAACAAAAGAAAAAAAAGGGGGTATTATCAAACAGACCATGATAAGACTTTATGTTGCAGAATAACATGGATATGCATTTTGGGAACAAACATATTTATTACAAAAATCACAATTCTTGTTCACCTTAAAGTATTATGACAGATTGCTAAAGGAAGAATATGTTCAAAATGTTAACTGTGGTTTTCTACTCATTTTTTAGGCCCTATTAGAGAATGACATTTGTACATTTCTTCCTGTGGTCTTTGTCCTACCCATTTCCTGAATATGCAGATAGCTTCTGCCTCAAGTTTACCACATACCTTTAAAGCTGTTACACCCATGTGTCATTTCAAACATTGGGTCAGTTTCAAATTTATGCCTCTGTCATATTTATACCACAGTAGCATTTTCAGTTTCTTCTAAAAATTTGATATCAACCTACTTTGGTTAAGCACCAGATGGCAACATATTTTACCATTTTGACTTTCTCTATTTTTATAAAGGCAGCACAGCTAGTGGATAGAGGACTGGCATCACAGTCAGGAACATTTGGGCTCAAGTCCCATTTCTGACCCAGAGTGGTTATACGATCCTGGGTCAGACATTTTACCACTCAGTGACTTCTCTAAGGCTTTAAGTTGTGAAACAGAAGCAGGGATAGAACACTGGTCCTGTAATCAGAGGTCTATGGCTTCAGATACGTACTAGCTATGTAATCCTGGACAAGTCACTTAACTTCTGTTTGCCTCAGTTTCCTCATCTGTAAAATGAGGATAATAATGGCACCTACCTTCCAAGGTTGTTGTGAGGATCAGATGAAATAATAACTGTAAAGCACTTAGCAAAGGGCTTGGTCCATAAGTGTTATGTAAATGGTAGCTATCATTATTATTAAATCTGTTTTGGTAAGAAATAATTTCCTTTCTAAGAGTTTCTTATGACATCTAAATTCCAGGCCTAGAGTCTCCAAAATAGATTTATTATAATAATTGTAATCATATTAGCATGTCATTCTGCACAATTGGTGATCTTATCCCAAAGTGATTTAACTAATCACCTTCGTAAATGTCCTGCTAACAGTCAAACATATGCATTTTATTGAAACACTGTTTCCCAATGGTTTGAATATAGAATGCTGATAACCATGCTGAATAGAATCATTACCTCTACTTTTAGCATATTGTAATTTTATTTTACTCTCCAATAAACCTATTCTGTTACATTTAAATAGAACAACACTGACATCCAGTGGCCAGGTACACTCATTGTAATTGACTAGTCTGTACAAGTTGTTGAAGTAATGCTTCAATATTCAATCTGAGATTCAATCTGAGTGTGAAGCCACCCTACACTGAGGCAAATTGCAATGCCCTTATCCTTCAGCAAATGCTTTTTACGAGCTGCAAAAGTCATTGGCTTGGCTGTTAACCTTCTGGTGATAAACCTCTCCCTGAACTTACCAACTAACTTGGTCCTTAGACAAGTAACTAGGAGACTCTAGTTCTCTTCAGCCTGCCAGAGCTTATGCTCCAATGGCACATAGCCTTCAGGAATTTAGTGTTATCTCCAAGCCTTGCTTAGACAATGGAGTAGGTCTTTTGCGGAAGTGCTGAAGAAGTACTGAAATCTTCTAAGGATCCATGATTCTATTGGCTTGAAAACTCTCTTGAATGATGGATGTCACAATCCCTATACGCACTAGTAGATGTCTGAATTGGTGTGTGGCCCAAAAAAGAAAAAAGATCATCACCTGATAACCAAGTCTCTGGTGATGAGACTTAGTTTCTGACCTGAGTTGGGTTGCTCCTCAGACAACAAACATACAATCATTTCACCTATAGTTTGACTTCACATGCTTTATAATCTCAGTAGGTTCTGCCAGAACTCAAGTCCCATTGACATGATCTTGTTTTGGGTTTTTTTTTTTAGGCAATTGGGTTTAAGTGACTTGCCCAGGGTCACACAGCTAGTAAGTGTCAAGTGTTTGGTCTGAGGCTGCATTTGAACTCAGGTCCACCTGAATCCAGGGCTGGTGCTCTATCCACTGTGCCACCTAGCTGTCCCCCATTGACATAATCTTTAAGAACTAAGGGTTTATTCCAGGTTGTGATGAGGCAGAAGAGTAGGATTTTTGTAGAGGTGTTGAAGACCTAATCTATAAAAATGATTGGGCTTGATATTGAGGAAAACTTGCTCTGCATTAGACTTCTTAACAAAAGCAGGATGGGCTAATTCAAGGAGTGGTAGGTTCTCCATCCTCGGAGGTCTTCAAGCTGAGGTGAGTAAACACTTGTCAGATATAGTGGGTATTCCTTTTGGCTATAGGTTGGAGTAGCTGGTTACTGAGGTTCCTCCTAACTCAAATTCTGAGATTCTATAATCTTATTTTGAACCGACAGCCTACTGGTCTGACACATTGGCATTATAAATTATGCCAAAATCGTGCATTGATCTTTTGTGGTAAATGCATACACATCATTTAATTACAATGGAAGAGTAATACCTGAACATTTGCCTTCTCAATTCTTGAAACTCTGCTTTTAGTTATCATAAAACTCCTCTAATTCTGCCTTCTCAGCTCAAGAGAGGGAATCAGTTGATTGTGGACTCAGTTGACCAAGAATTCAAACTCACAGAACTATACTAGGAAAGAACGCTATACCAGACCTGGGTTATAGTCCCAATTCTTCACTTACTGTGTGTCCTTGGGCAAATCACTTATCCTTTTTAAACCTTTCATCATCTGATGACCTGCCTACCTCACAAGGTTATTGTAAGGGTCCAAGGAGATCATGTACGTTCAGTAAATGCTCCCAACCCCCATTCACACTGACAGGTCGAGGCCCCAGAGCTAGAGTGCTACTTGTCTCCTTAGGGAGTCTTGGAGTTGCTTTTCCTCAATTCATCCAGTCTCCACTTTGCTTCTAATGCAGACAGTGTCCTCAGCAGTTTTGGGGACACTCCTAGTATGCTGATCTCCTTAATTCCTCTCTGGGCTCTATTCTTGACTCTCCGGATTTTCTCCACCATATCACAGCAGCCCTTTTATTCTGGAAGATGTTAGGCCCCTGTAGCCCATTCCTCTGATTGGCTAGTTAGTCTCAGACCTTCCATCTTAAGGAAAGTATCCAGGCCAGCTATGTTCACTCCCCTTTTCCTCTCCTGGCTCTGTGCCTGATTCTCTGGATTTTCTCTATCATGCCTCCACATGGGCACATTTTCCCACTCCAGCCCCTCTTCAGTTTCCTTTTATATGTTGTCTTCTCTCATTAGAATTTCAACTCCTTCGGGTCAAGAACTGTCCTTCCTTTCACTCATATGTGTTCCCAGCGATTAGCACAGTGCCTGGTGCATAGTTAATGCTTAATAAATGCATGTTGATTTATCTTCCTCTGGCCAAGGGGAAGTGGAGAGACTGAGGCAGAGACCAGGACTCTTCTTGCTCCCAAATGATTCCTACTCAGAGACTTGGTTGGATGACTTCCACCTTAAGCTGCTAGAAGTTTGAATTTCTAGGTTCTGAACTGTTTTGCTATTTTATAGTCAATCCACAGAGAATAATAATGGTAATAAAAACAATAATAACAAATAACTGAGTTTCCTCAACCAATCTGAATATACCTCTGGTACAATGTCATCCCAGTTAAGGACATCTAAATCAATTAAAACTTTTTCCACCCTTAGTCTAAACTTTATGATTGACTGATTCAAATAAAAAAAATTTTTTAACCTGGTTAAGGCACCAGGGCATAGCATCTTTTCATATTAAATAGAGTGGGGCAAAGGATAGGTTGACTCAATCTACCCTCACTCTTACATATGGGAAAGTTCTGTGTTGCACTGGGTGCTTCAAAATTTTAAAATATTTCTCTTTAGCTGGTTTGTGATCTTTTCCAACTGGTCAGAAACATACACTCCCTCCACTCACTTAAATTCATTGCTACTACAGTGCATAGATTCGCAAAGTCAATTTTAATTAGTGTAACAGGCTCTGTGACTATAACAAAAACCTTAACAACACCCATATTTTTGCTAGCAGTTTGGATGCCAGTTTGGATTCAGCTCAGGCCTCTGATTTTCATTTTCAGCTTCCTAAATGGTTAGGACATGGCCTTTTAGGAATGGGATCATATTTTATTACTTTAGCTCAATAAGCGGAGCAGCTGTGTGATGCATGATAGATTGTTTCATCTCTGAGAACAATTTATTCCTGTTATGAAATCCAAGAAACAAGTATTATTAACTTACTATATTATTATGATTATTTTATTTATATATTACTATATATTATTAACTTATTTTAACAAGGAATAGGTATTATTAACCTAAAAAGTCTCAGATTAAGAAGAAAACTGCAGTATTTCAAAAGACCTGTGATTTCATCAGCCTGAGCATTCCTTTCACCAGAGCAGATTGTGACCCATTCATGCTCTCTCGTCTGATGTGATGCTCGTCCACATCTTTCCGTAAATTCTCCAAAGAGGAGTCTGCTCAGTGAGTTGATGGGTACCATCTGGTTCTTTTGTTATTTTGTGAATACCAGTGCAACATGTGAGCTGCCAGTGTATTAGTGTTGACTCTTGCTACGTCTCTTTTCTCGTCATCCATGTCCTTAATGTCATGCACTGGCATTGTGATTCAACTTGCTTCACTGAACCATGCATCTTTCCACTGTCCATTTTTAAAATATCAAGTTTCAAAAATCTAAAGATGCTTTCTTAAATTACATTTAACCAGTGTACAAGCATGCTTCTCAATGTCATTTTTCACATCAAATTACTGTTTACTGTGAAGCATCACACACTAGGGAGATTTTTTCTTTTACTCCTCCTGTGGTTCTCCTATACCTAAAGCTGTATCTTTTGTGGAGATGTTTTCAATATACTTTACTATCACAATGCTACTTTATGTGCTAGTTTTCATCTTATAATCTTAAAAGTTTATTTTTAAAATTTATTCATTTTTTATTTATTCAAAGATAAGGAAGAATCTTAATAAATAAAGCAGTGACAGATAGAGGACAGACAACCTTACTGTATATATTATAGACTCATAGGCTCTAGACCTTAGAGAACATATAGTCCAAATTTATTTCAACTTTTAGATGAGGAAACCGAAGTCAAGAAGGGTCAGATTACTTGCCTGATGTCACAATATTTGCTATTGACAGAGCCAAGACTAGAAGCCAAGCCTCTTGAGTCTCAGGGTCATAGCTTTAAAGAAACCATTAATTTATGGCCTTACAGGGAACTTCTCAATTATGTATATTAGACAGTTAGAAAAATATCAGAGAAACTTCTTATATCAAGAGAGATGTTAAAACCAAGAGAAGAGCATAGGAACATGATTCAAGATGGATAAAAATGCAAAGCTTAAAAATTGAGCTCTCAAGGAAAGCATTAAGAAGCTGTGATACTAAGTCCAGATTGAGTTGAAACACATAAAATCTTTACTTAATCACAAATTTTTATTTTTACCTAATATTTGGCGAATTTCTGGCCATTCTCTCTGTACTTCTAGCATAGACTTCAGTTTATCACATAGAGGAACGTAATCCATATAATCTATTAAAATACGCATAACACGACCCAACAAATGCTTCATCCAAGGAACTGTAATAAACTCACAGAACTGAAAGAATTTTAAAAATATACAGATTAATGTTTTAAAGCACCATATATATGAATATATGTGTATATATATCATAGCAACTTATTTATAATGAACTTACTAAAAAATATTCTCCCCCCCTTTGCAGAAAACAAAGGTCCCAAGAAATGGGTTCTTTCATCTCTGAATATAGCTATAGGATCTTCCTTAAGATAAAATCAAAGTAACTGGAAAATATTTTCTTATTTTTCTGAAACTATCATCCCAGAGAAATATGGCTGGGTCTGAAATGATCATGTTCAGTAATAACTGGTAGAAAATTGCTTGTTTCTACCTTTTTTTGGGGGGGGGGGCCTAGGTAATGGGGTTGAGTGACTTGCCTAGAGTCACATAGTTAGTTAAGTGTTACGAGTCTGAGGCTAGATTTGAACTCTGGTACTCCTGACTCCAGGGCTGGTGCTCTACCCACTGTGCCACTTAGCTGCCCTGTTTCTACCCTTTGTCAATGTTCTATCCAGTAACCTGAACCCTACATTTTTAGATATTTTCCAATTCTTCTGCACCCAGTTTGACCCAACTCTAATTCAAAATATAAATTGGAACTTCATATCATCTATTTCATGTATTATAGTTGTTTGATAGGAGTATTCAAGTAATGGAAACACCATTAGAGCTACTGTTTTCTTGATGTGTGTGTGTGCACATGCACATGCATATGAAAGCTCTCCATATGCAACATGGTAAAGTTGATAAGTAAGGGAAGATTATAACAAAACTTAAAGAAAAAAGAGAAGCAACTTACCGGGTTATCTTTTATTACACAAGAAGTCCATCCTGGGAGTACATCTTCTTCAATCTCAGACCACACAAAGGAATTTCCAAAGATATCCCCATGCATGCAATCAAAGCACATCTCCACTTGATAGCCATTATTCAGCAACAGTCTAAGCATTACCTCATCATTCAAAGCATATTGAATGGCACTGGGGAACCTGGTGTCATTCACATGCATGAAGTAACAATTGACATTTGCTCCATGGGAGAGAAGCAATCTGACAATTTCATGATTTCCAGCTCTCACTGCCACAAGCAGACAATTTAGGGGATCTTGGTTTGGGTCTGCACCTGCAGCCAACAAAACTTCTGTACAGAGGATGTCATTATTGCAAACAGCAAAATACAGTGCGGTCTTCCTTCCATCATCATAGTTCTCAGAAATGTGATCAGCCAGGGGAGTATTGACATCAAAATCATTTTCAATGAGTAATTCCAGACACTGCACATTTTGGCCTTCAGCTGCTGAATGAATGGGGGTTAACCCACTTTTCTGTATTGCATTTTTGGATGTTACTGGGATGAGGTATTTCAGAGCCCTGGAAAAAGAGTGTCAAATATCCATGCTACATAGATAAAAAAAAAAAAAAAACAACCTTCCTCATGAAATCTTATTTTTCCTTCTGAACATGTTTTGATGCAAAACATTTTAATCCTATGTATAGTCTTCCTAATAATTTTTAGCTTTTTACCTTCCTATTCTTTATTTTTGGTTCTGATTCTTGTTTCCTTAGTGGCTCTTCAAAGTTTCTCTGAATAATCAGCACTTATTGTATTTAAGAGAAATAGCACAGTACAGGCTTTGGAGACAGTGGTCTTTGAAGACTTGGCTTATGTTCTGCCTTTTACACAATTGGCTGTGTGACCATGAACAAGTTACTTAACCTCACTATAGCTCAGTAAACTCTTTAAGATTATAAATTATAGGGAGTTGCTGACTTGCATGGATAGAGAAAGCTTTCACTTGAAGAAATTCTCCAACCCAAAGAAGATACAGGTCTGGACCCCTTTCAAAATTACTAAATTGAACAGTGTTATGCATATAAGCAACTAAGAAGTCCTTTAAGATTATAAAAAGGAAGGTCAGGTTTAGTTACCAAATAATACCCTTGAATATTTTACTTTGTTACATAAACAAGATGAGAAATCTCTGTAAAATAATATAATGAATATGCATTCCCTATCTGTATTTATGTGATTTGGCCAAAAAGAGAAGACTTTACTATTTCACTGAAATGTCAATCAAATCAAACATGATCACTAATCACACAGTTTCTAGAGGATGTGACAAATGGTTGTGAACTTTTCACACTTGACTGCTCAGCTAGATCATGTATGAATGATATAATTAGAGATAATTTGATTTCTTATGGCATCAAGTTCAGAGCTATCATGTGTGAATTTATGGACACTGGGATTAAATCCAAGTAAAACAAACAGTATCTCATTTAATCTCATTTATGTAGCACTGTGAATTTAACCCTCAAATCTCAACAAGGTGTGGACATGTCCTTGGGGTCTTGAAGGCTTTGTCAGCAGAGCATAAACTCTGGCAGGCCCTACCAAGGTAGAAAGGTTTCAAGTATGAGCTCAATGATGGGCTATATGCCAGTTGCCCTCTGATCAGCCTAGCTTACTGCAGAAGCCATCATCTAGCTAGGATGATAAATTTTTTAGCTACAGTAACTTAGAAAAATTCTACTAAGGCATGGAGGACTTACAATCTGTTTTAATAGAGACAGTTTCCACACTAATAAAATTAGCATTTCTTTGAAGGTCTCAAGTATAATGTGACTGTTGAGCAATCTATAGCCAAGTGACTTTGCTAACTTGGCTTTTTTTTTTTTTTTTTTTTTAGGCAATTGGGGTTAACTGACTTGCCCAGGGTTACACAGCTAGTAAGTGTCAAGTGTTTGGTCTGAGGCCAGATTTGAACTCAGGTCCTCCTGACTTCTGGGCCAGTGCTCTATCCACTGCGCCATCTAGCTGCCCCTTAACTTGGCTTTTGAGCCTTTGAGAAGTATTCAACAGCCATCACATGGCTGGTTACTATTGATAGTACCAGTTTTTTACTGCTTGCTATAGAGGTTAATGACACATTAAGTAATAAAATCCCCCCAACTATTTGTACAGACTGTCAATAATTAAGTCTATAAAAAATGGAACATTTCAATCTAACCTTATCTATTACCTATTAGTTCTAGTGTGGATTGGCCAATATGCTATAAAAAAAATTATCACTTTGAAAAATCAACAGAAGGTATTGTGGTAAAGCTTGGTATAGTGGAGTTAGAGGACATGGGTCCAACCTTTTTCTAAATCTATGATGATCCTTTGTAGTTGAAGTCATCTTTAAAAGTTTAAACTCTGAGCCTACAAGCAAAAATTTCAGAAAAGGCACCGTTAGCTTTTCACTAATTATGGGTTAATTGAGGATCTTGAGGAGAGAACCAACCCAACTTCTGAATGTGTCCTCTGGGCCTTACTTACAAGTAATGTCCTTCATAAGCAGCTCGATGAATAGGGAGGTGTCCTGATCTATTAGGAACATTACCACTTCCTCCATATTCCAACAAAAGAGAAATACAGTCAGGATTACCCCCTCCTGCTGCCTCAAACAGCACAGATGCCCCATCATCCGCCAAAGCGAAAACATCACCACCTAGGATGAGACGTTTGTCATAAGGATGTCTATATAAATTGGTGAAATTGTTCTCCCCTTAAAAATTGCCTGTCTTTATTTTTCCTTATTTAGTAGATGTTAACCTTAAAACAACAACCACCTTATAGACACTGAAGTGTAGTAGTGTAACATATATCTTAAAGATACGATACAACTATGGTGCTGGAAATAACCTTAGAAGCCAGCTTGTTAATCCTTCTACCCCTCTTTCAGAATTGTACTGAAATACACCAGGGTATGCCAATATTCTGACAGATCTATCTTGTCAATGTGGATTTTCCTTCCAATGATGTAGAGTGCGACCTGTCCATGTCTAACCATTCATTATACTCTCATCCATGTCCTCCCATGTGTTTGCCAAAAAGAGTCCACAATACCCCATATTAATTAGTGGTAAATCTCAATTTCACTCATTCCTTTATCTAGTAATAGATATAGTATCTGACTCTCTCTCTCTCTATATATATATATGTGTGTGTGTGTGTGTATGTGTGTGTGTTTGTGTGTGTGTGTCTGTGTGTGTGTGTGTTTGTGTGTGTGTGTGTGTGTGTGTGTGTGTGTGTGTGTGTGTGTGTGTGTGTGTGTGTGTGTGTGTGTGTGTGTATAAGGCACTGTTAGGCGCTGATAACAGATAACTTTTACTAGTCCAATTTCTTTCCACGTACCTTTATGGATGAGATGTTCTAACACGTCACAGTGACCGTACTCAGCAGCAACGCCCAAAGGTGTAATTCCAAATCCATCACGCAGGTGCACATTTCCTCCATTCTTTAGGAGCAGAGCAATAATATCCTTGCGGCCCTGTTTGGCTGCCTCATGCATCGCTGACCAGCTTTTGATACACGGTAGGTCGAGGTTAGTGTTATGTTTAATCAGAAGGGCCACCATGTCATAGGAACCCTTTCTAATAGCTTGAAAATATAAAAAGAGTTCAGATAAAATTTAACCGATCACTAATACATTTACACTTCTATTTTGTATACTGAAAGCTACAATCAGAAGAAGCCTGTGATGGGGAAGTTTTAGAAGGGATTATCCATCAGATTTGAGATGGTCTCTATGGCCTCTAATGTCCCTTACAACTCTTAGATTCTGTGAGCAACCACTCGAGGTTGTTGTTATGCTTTTACTTCAAAGCCTTAAGGAAGAATAAGCTTTTCGTAGGACATGTCAGTGCAGCCCAGCAACTTTAGAATTCACAAGGGAATCTTTTAAGATTTCCACATGAACATATTCCTTCCCTCCTTGGGCTTGTGCTAAGATTTTATGGTTTTGCTTTGCAAAACAAAATATATGCTGGATAAAATCACCACATATTCAGTAAGAATATAAGGTTAGACTTTAATAAACATTCTAGAACTTTAAAAATGCCAGCAACTACTGATACAGTGGAGACACCTTGGGAGAAAATTTGTTTAGTTGTTTTCAGTTATGTCCGACTCTTCGTGACCCCATTTGAGGTTTTCTTGGCAGAGATTCTGAAGTGGTTTGTCATTTCCTTCTCAAGTTTATTTTATAGATGAAGAAACTTGGAGGAAACAGGGTTAAGTGACTTGCCCAGGGTCATACAGCTTGGAAGTGTATGAGGCCAGATTTGAACCTAGGAAGATGAGTCTTCCTGACTCCAGGCCCAGCACTCTATTCACTGTGCCACCTAGCTGCCCCCTTGGGAGAAAATCAATTTATCCTAATGCTGTTGCCTTTGCTCAAACACTTTAGGATCTCCTCTTATGGAATTGCCTTCAGAAGCTGTGTCAGCAGTGAAAGCACTTGCCAGGGGGAGCCCAGGAACTGGCCAACGAGAAAAAAGCATACATGAAGAACATGTGTGTATCTGGTATACACATATATTAGACAAGAAAAGTGCTCTTTCTTAGCACTTCTGACAAATTATACCCCAAGAGAGAGATACAGCCTGCAGGTTGTGTAACAGCTTTAGCTTTAACAGTTTGTGATTTGAGACTAATCACTACAGTTCTACAGAGAAAGAACACAGAGTGCGTCATGTGAGTGCTATGGAGTAAAGGTGGAGACTGGCCTATGCTTTAACATATGAACACATGTCATGATGGCATCAGGATTTCCAGGTCCTTAATCTTAGGGTGTGACTTCTATGACTTTCCAAGGCTTAAAATGGTGAAGTTTTCATTCCCGGGAAAGAGCGTTATGTCGCTTCCAGTCCCTGTTCCCCTTAATCCATCCTTCAGATAACCCTCAAACCAATCTTTCTAATGCACAGGTTTGATCATGTCACCCTCCCTGCTCAAAAACTCTTTATGTTGTCTGTATCTTGTTTGTATATACTTGTTTGCATGCTGTCTCCCCCAACAGACCCCAAGTTCCATGAGAGTAGGGACTGTCTTTTGCCTTTCTCATACCCCTAGCACTTGGCACAGTCCCTGGTAAGAAGTTGGCACTTAATAAGTGTTTACTGATTGACTACTGCTATAAGATAAATTATAAACTCCTTAGCCTGGTATTTAAGACCCTCTGCAATTACCTTTCCAGCCAAGTTTTATACTTCATTCCTTCTACATTCCAACCAAACTGGACCGCTAGATGTTACCCAACCTTGTCCTGACCCTTTCTGCCTCTGTACTTTTCACACAGATCGTGTCCAATGTCTAGAACACTTTGTCTCTTTCCTTATCTGTACCAGTTGAAATCTTTCTTCAAAGAAACTAGCAATACCTCCTCTGAAATTTTCCCTGATCCTTTCAACCTAACATGATTTCTCCCTTCTCAAATTTTCATTATACATTCTCTGGAATCCTTCTTTGCCCTTATAGTATATCATATTTAAGAACACATTCTATCCCTCCCCATTTGATTATAACCTCCATCAAGGGAAGGACTGTGCCATTTTTCATCCTTGTTTCCCAGTGTCTAACAGTAGTGTGTGTGTGTGTGTGTGTGTGTGTGTGTGTGTGCGCATGTAATTTATTATGTACTTTTTTGCATATATATTTTGTACATATACATGTAACATATATGCCTTTTTAAAAGCAAGTGGTATGAAATGGAGATTTGCAGTTTCAGATAGAATATTTTTGTTGTCTTCTGCTGTGTGTATGGGAATGCTCCCTTTTGGTGTTTAAGTTCAGAATAAAATAATTTAAGAATACTTGAGGAAAGAAAGAATAGTTTCGCCGGGAAGATTGGGGAAGGTTACATGAAGGAACTATCTATCACCTAAGTTATATCTTAAAGAAAGATTAAGAATCAGGAAAACAGAGATACAAAAGGAATATATTTCACAAAAGTAGGTAAGATAGTATCATATGGGGTTAGTGACACAATGAGTTCAGGGAAGAGCTAATTATCTAGTGTGGCTGGAACATAGTATATGTGAGGGGGCATAATGTGAAATAAGATGAATAAAAGTAGGCTAGAGTCAGATTTTGGCCAAGCTAATGCATTCGTCTTTTATCTTGGACGCAACAGGAAGCTTATGAAAGTTTATGAATGGGATACTGACAGGGTCAGATTTGTATTTTGGAGTGATTACTTTGGCAGCTGTGTGAAAAGATGGATTGTAGAGAGGGTGGAAACTACAATTATGGAGCCCATTTGGGAGCCTATTACAATAATCTAGATAAGTGATGATAAAGATCTGAGTGAAGAAAGTTGTCGTGAGAGATGTAGAGGTAAAATTGACAGGACTTGGTAACTCATTGGATATATGGCGAAAGGAAAGGGAAGAGCTGAAAAATTAGGTCATGAAGCTGGGTGATGGAAAGAGTGGTGGTGCCAACAAGAGAAAGAGGAGAACTTGCAGGAAGAACAGGTTTAAATGGGAAGATGAAGACTTCCAAGACTGTTACTTTTAAAGTTCCATCAGCACACTCAGGTGGAGATATCCAACAGGCAGTTGAAGCTATGGGACTAAAGTTAGGAAGGAGAGTAAGACTAGATTTATAGGTTGGGGAGTCATCTGTGGAGAGGTGATAGTGGAACCCATGGGAGGAACAGATAAGATCACATGAGAAAAGAGTTAAGGACCTAGCCTTGAGAGACCCTCATGTTAGGGGGTGGAAAGTGGATGAAAAACAAGCAGAATACTGGAAAGGAGTTTTCGGCAGGGTAGCGGGGGAAGAGAAGGTGGGAGAATAAAGAGAGAGCAGTGTTATGGAAACCAAAGGAAGAGACAATGTCTAACAAGCAGGGATGTTCAACGGTGCCAAAAGAGTGGTTAAGGAGGATACAAATTGAGAAAAGATCATTGGATTTAGTCATTAAGAGATCACTGATAATTTTATTTATTTATTTATTTTTTGGTGAGGCAGTGGGGTTAGGTGACTTGCCCAGGGTCACACAGCTAGTAAGTATCAAGTGTCTAAGGCCACATTTGAACTCAGGTCCTCCTGACTCCAGGGCCAGTGTTCTATCCACTGCACCACTTAGCTGCCCCACCAATAATTTTTAAGGAAGTAATTTTGGTAGAGTGTTGGGGTTGAAAGATTGATTGTAAGACCCTGATGATGAGTGTGTGGTGAGGAAATTAAGGTGGTGAGAATATACAACTCTTTCTGAGAACTTAGTAATGAAAGGGAGAGAGACATAGGTTGATAGTTAGAAGGGGGGAGATGTCAGGGTCAAATGAAGGTTTTTTAAGGGTAGGAGAGTTTGGCATGTTTTAGGTATTAATGAAGAAACAAGAAGACAACGACATATTGCAGATGAGAGGAGGAATTATCGATAGGGCAAGCTCCCAGAGCTTGTAATAAATGTCAAGAGAAGAATTTCAATTCCAGCTCTTCTTTAAAACAGGCACTCTCTCAATGATGTCACACTAATTTCCATGTATAGTACGATGAAGGACTGACCACTGGGCCCTCAAGACTCTACCCAACTTGTACGAGCTTGGATAGCTGTCTGCTGCATGGTCATGATGCTGTATAATGAAGTGGGTTGGAGGAACTTTGGAAGCATGAGTAAACATGTTGTAACTGGCTCTGATATGCTGATCACTGGTGAGAAGGAGCCATTGCACTCGGCCAGAGGGTGCATTCAAACTATTCAGGCTCTTCCCTCTCTCTTGGTTTGACTCCACTGAGCTGGAGGGGTCTCAGACTTCATCTAGTCGAGTCCCTTCATTTTACAGATGAAAAAACTGAGACCCAGAGACCTTGTCTGAGGTTACTGAGCTGGCTAACAAAGAGCAGGGCTAGGAATCCCAGACACTCTCCAGCACTTTCTAGAGAGCTGGTTAGGCTAAGCTAACCCAAGAGGTACTACTAACTGTGCCGAGGCTGTCAATAATGTCGTGTTCTGATTTAGAGAAGCATTCATTCTTTGCATCAGAATCTGCCTTTTCTAGCTTCATGGGGAGTAATGGTGACATTCCCTGGGAGAAATGAGTACAAGTTGCAGGAAACGTAATACAACTTTATGGAATGCATGGCAGCAGTAATTTGGGAAAGTTTAATAAGTGTGGAAGATAATGTAAACTTCAGGAAATGTAAATTCCATTCATTTGAATAATGTATAGAGTTTAAAATCTTCGTTTAGCTCTCTTCTTAAGTTAAATAAACTCAGGTCCTATGACCTTTCCTCATTTTAAACCTTTAACGATTTTAGTTGCTCTCCTCTGGCCTCCCTCCCGACTCTCCACATCGCTCTTCAGTGGCAGGTCCTAAACTTAGTTACACTGAGTTCCTGCCAGTAACATGTGCACCTTAGGAGCTCAAGCAGTTGTTGATAAGGCTGGCTTTAGAATCTGGGAAATGATTCGAAGGGGTTATTCTTACAGGGGCCAACACCTTTCCAACTACCCTTGCAAACAGGGACAAAAATTTTACCCTGCACTGAAAAACGCATTAGCTTCTCACTCTCCTCTCAAGAAAGAAACAATCTAGAAATTAGAAACATAGCTTGAATGAACATTTGCCTCATGCTTCTTGATATTATCTGTCCCTGATCTGAAAATTATTCCCTTATTCGTGCATGCACATGTGTATGTGTGTGTGTATGTGTGTGTGTGTTTGTTTTAAGGGGTAGGGAAGAGAAAGGGATTCATGTTAATATAGTCCATAAGGGCTTTTTTTGGGAGTTCCCTTTGTCCAAACATAATAGAAAGAGTAGAGTCATTAGAGCAGAGTAGCAGATAAAAGAGTCATTATTTGCCCTTTTGGTTGAGTCTTTGGGATTTTCCAAATATATCATAATATTGTCTACAAAAGGAGATAGTTTTATTACTTCATTCCCTATTCTGATTCCTTCTGTTTCTTTTTCTTTTCTTATTGCTATTGCTAGGATTTCCAATACAATAGTGAATAATATTAGTGACATACTTGTTTCATACCTGATCTTATTTTTAGGCAAAAAAACCACATCTAGAGCTAGAGAAAGGTGCTTTTATATATAGCCTTTGATTTTGGTTTGGGTAGTTCATGGTTTCATGGTTTCAAACAGTCTGAACAGTACAGTTCCTAAAAGAAGGTGGTGGGAAAAGGCCTAAGAAGCACAAAAGTTAAGTACACAAAGGAATAACTATGAAAGACTGGGTGTGCATTGGAAAGAAGAGTTCTGAAGACAGGTTGCATGTGGAGATTTAGATTTGTGAATCATCTGCGTGGAGATGATTCTAGCATCACAGATTGAGAGCCAGAAGGGACTTTAGAGTTCATTTAATCCAACTCCATTTATTTTATAGATAAGGACACTGAAGCCCAGAGAGGGTAAGTGTTTTTCCCCAAGGTCATACAGATTATAGGTGGCAGACCATGAGATTCAAACTCACATCTCACTCCCAAGAGAAGTTATAGATCTCAATGAGATTAGAAAGGGAGAACAGAGGAAGAAGAGCAAAGGAAGCCAAGGATAGATATTTGGGGCTAGAGCACAGGATGTGAAACCTCCACAGTTGGTGACAAAGAGCCTATTTATTCCAGGGAGAGGTGTGTAGAGCCTAAAGCTGATTTTACTAGGTGGGGAATCCTAGCTTCATCCCCTACCCCTTGGTCGGAATTTAGAATCCAGCCCCTCTCACGATGGCAACCTAGGCAAGTCACATGATAATAAATTAATAGTAAACCAAAGGCTAAGCTACAAAGTAGTAGTAGATAAAAGAGTCGTTATTTGTCCACCCTTGTTTGCCCACACATAGCAAGACCCATCAGACTAAGCCAGAGGGTAGCTAGTCAACACATGGCACAGGCACAAGGAGGGAAGAAGGATGGATTGCAGGAAGTGGGAGTTATCAGTCAAACCATAGCTAGTTCAGGGGAAACAGTGCCTCAGGGCACTGACATGGGGAAGGAGGTACTTTTCTTCTCCCCTACTTTGAATTCCATCTCTGTTTCTCACCTTGTAGTTATATGCCTTATAACTGACCCTGGGCTTCCACCTCAAAGGTCAAATCACTATGGTACCCATTTTGTGATGCTCCACAGTTACCTACATTATCCCTTTTCCTGAAGGGATTATCCCATCACCACTACCGCCACCCTGCCCTGGGTCTTCCCTTTTCCCTTCACCTCCTTCCCCTTCCACACTCCTCAAACCCTGCCCCCCCAGTAAATTTGCCACAGACACATTTAGGGCTCTGGTTATTAGGTAAACTTATTTCTAGTACCAAACATGAACATCATATAGATTTCTTTATCAATTAACCAAAAGTTATTTAAGCACCTATGTGCCCAGCACCTAAAAGAAGCCATTTACCAAGTAGAAGGGGAGTTTCTCCTTTGAGGTTTTTGGTGTCTGGACACACTCCCTTTTCCAGTAGAGTTCTTACATTTTCCACCAGACCAGAATCGATTGCTAGAGTTAATGGTGTTTCTCCATCACAAGTACTGTATTCCCAAAGAGTTTTGTAGGATGCTGAGACAGGAAAAACATTGTATGGAATCAAGAAAATATCAACAAGCATAATACATACAATGGTCACAAATTCCAACATTTTATCACATTTATATTATGCTTTAAATTGATTTCAGTATGTACTTGCAAGTTTATTAGCATGAACCCGTTGTTGAACATGGTGATAAGGTTACAATTTTCTGGTTTTCTAATTCAGCAACATTTTCTCAAAATCAGAAACTTTCTCAACAAATATGCCTAGAAAAATGCTGAGGAGATATGAACAAGGTCTAAAAAAAACATCAAGTGTATGAAGAGCAAACACAGATTTATTCACTGAGGGAATAATCAACAAATCAACAGATTTTTACTGGGCACCTACTGCAGAGTACTATATATTAAATCCCAGAAATCTAGAACTGAGAAATACCTTTCAAACTTAAAAGATTTAAATTTGGGATTAAAAAAAAGAAAATTCTATATTAAACAATGAATTTACTTGTAGATCTCATTACCACAAGATGCAATATGGTTTGCAAAAAAAATTCAAATTAATTAATGGATGATGTCCTTTATGGGTTGGCATGGCCAAAGAATTCATCCCCAAGGAGCCATCTACTGATGATTACTCTACTTAACTAGGCTGGTCCTTACTATGCCCAAAGGGCTATAAAAATGTGCATACTCTTTAATCCAGCAATAGCACTTCTAGGGCTACATCCCAAAGAGATCATACAAATAGGAAAAGGACCCACATGTACAAAAATATTTATAGCAGCTCTTTTTGTGGTGGCAAAAAAATTGGAAATTGAGAGGATGCCCATCAATTGGGGAATGGCTGAATAAGTTGTGGTATATGAATACATTGGAATACTATTGTGCTATAAGAAATGATGAACAGGCTGACTTCAGAAAAACCTGAAAAAGACTTGTATGGTCTGAAGCTGAGTGAAATGAGCAGATCCAAAGAGAACACTGTACACAATAATAGCCACCTTGTGTGATGACTAATATTGATAGACTTAACCCTTTCCAGCAATACAAGGATCTAAGACATATCCAAAGGCATTATGATGGAAAATGCTATCCACATCCAAAGAAAGAACTATGGAGTTTGAATGCAGATCGAAGCATATTATTTGCTTTTTTTTCCTTTAATGTGAAAATATGTTTAATAGGAATGTATACGTACAGCCTATATCAGATTGTGCACCGTCTTGGGGAGAATGGTGGGGAGGAAGGGGGAGAAAAATTCTAAACTCAAAAGCATATGGAAGTGATTGTTGATAAATCAAAATAAATTAATTTAAAAAAAAATTAAAAAACTAGGCTGGTCCTTAAAAAGTAGGCACAGACTGTTGCTGGCATCTTGAAGCTTTTCAAGCACAGTAGAATCTGCCAGCGCTCACTTATTTTTCCACAGGAATTAGGCAGGATAAGCAATATAAAGAATGTTATTAAAGAAATGCATAATTTAAATAAGGAGGTGGACATGTCACATAGCAAGAGTTAGAACTAACCGAAAAACAACTCATGCCTTCCACTAGTAGCTTCACAATGTCAAAATAATTCCAAGAAGGACCCTAGCATGTTGGTGGACCCTTTGTAGTGAACTTAGAGGAGAATGTGGACAACAACTGCACAAGAAGGACAGGCATGGATGGATTATGATCTCCACTGTTGCAGGAAATATCTACATTGAAGAGATCATTGATTCATTGGAGTATCAAGTACTGTATATCCATGATATTATTGAGAAGTGGGATACATTTCTGTCCCTTTAAAGGACAGCTAAAGTCTCTCATAACACTCTTAGTGCCACTCTCAGAAACAACGCCGGAATGGATAGACACACCATGCATCTGTCCAAATGGCAATTCTTATGTCCTTATGTTAGATTGTGACTTGAACAGCTCCTCCAAGAATTGCTTTTCTCAAATCCTATAGGCCACTACTTTGCTTTTCTTTGTGGTTTATTTTGAATCAAGGATGGCAACCATAACTTTTCATTCTTGTTTTGAGATAACTGAAGATATTTGGATTCACTTACCGTCCAGAACAATTTCAAGTATTTGCTGAACAGGTTGAACTGCTGCCTCATGCAGTGGGAACCACCCATTGTCATCAGCTTCATCCAAAGCATATTTATATTTCACATAGTCCTGGAGCTCAAGGATTTGGCCTAAGTTAAACATATGAAATGACTGTAAATTTCCATTCTTAGCATTGCAAATCTTCCTTGCCGTACTCTATGAACAATGTGCATAGATACCTTTTTTAATGGCCTCTACAAGTTTTCTGTTCTTAGCACTTAGGGGCACAAACCTAGCAAGGAAAAATAATAGCTATGTTATTATACCATTTCAAGGCATTTAATGATTTAATTTTCCATTGATTTCTGCCCACATGCATTTATTCAGACCTTACAGGAAATGCATGAATAGGAGGCTAACATACTTTTTGTTCTTCAAATCTATAGAAAATAGATCTTAGAGTAGATTTATGATATTGGACAATTAGTGGGAATGACATGGTATAGAAGACATACTTTATCTTTGAAACCAGTTCTAAGTAATGCAAAATAACACAGAACTGAAAGTTGCCTATGAAAGTCAATTAATTCCATTATTCATGTTAACTACCTGCCCCTGGATGTCTAGCTCAAAATCGACTAACAAATGAAAATGTAGGTAGTTATCTTTGCTTATTGATCACTATAGACTGACATTTAGTTTAAAATATTGACTTTTTATCCTAAATAATTGAGATAAATTGTCAATTGTACATTTAACTTTGAGCTATGCAGATCTGGTTTAAATGGGAGTGTAGAGTTTACTTTGCAAAGTATTTTCAACTAACTGATACAAAAATAAAAAGTAGAGAGAGCATTTCTTGAAGATACTCCCAGTCTCTATCAATTTGTTGTTGTTTTTCCATTGTTTCAGTTGTGTCTGACTCTTCGTGACTCCATTTGAGATTTTCTTGGCAAAAATACAGGAGTTCTTTGCCATTTCCTTCTCCAGCTCATTTTACAGATGAGGAAACTGAGGCAAACAGGGTTAAGTGATTTGCACAGGATCACACAGCTAGTAAGTGTCTGAGGCCAGATTTGAACTCAGGAAGATGAGTCTTCTTACTCCAGTACCCACACTTTATCCATTGTGCCACCTAGCTGCCCCAGTCTCTATCAATAGCTTTTGCCAAAATGTCATAATCTATGCTCTCTTCGCCCTTTCTGTTTCTTCTCTTTCAATGGAAATAATACATTTTATAAAAGTTTCATTAACTCTATTGAGAAGAAACATCTTTAAGAAGCAAGGGTCATGAATGCCTTTTTGTGAATGACAAATCAGAAAGGAGAAAATATATTTCCAGATATGCTTAAATTGTTCAATGCAATAATCTTAAAGCCTGGCTAATGAAATAATATATGTACTTTGTAAAGCTTATAACACCATATAAATGTCAGCTGTCATTACAGGGGAATCATTATGATAGAGTGAAAAACATTTTGAACTTGGGTCAGGAGAAACTTGGGTTTGAATGTCATCTTTCACACTCATTAGCTATGTCATATAATTTGCCTGGGCTTCAGTTCCTCATCTGTAAAATGGGGATAATAAAACCTATAGCACTAACCTTTCTGGGATACTGGAAGAACAAAATAAGATAAAATACTTAGTAAATCTTAAGATGCTACATAAATGTTACCATTATTATCTCGTGTATAAAATAGTGCCTCTTAAGTTTTCTGAATCAAAAGATTCTAAATGTTGTAATAGATTTTGTCATACAGTAGAATATTTTGTAATGAGCAAGAGTGGAAATGGCTTAAACTATTTCAAATATGACATCAATTTGGTATATTTTTATTTAATTCTATCACTTAAACAATTAATGATAAATACTGTGATTTATATGGTATTTTATATTTTGAGAAAGGCTAATAACTAATCTACTCATTTAACCAATAAGTTAGAATTATTTTGTGAATCTCACAATTTTATAGATAAGGAAACCATACCAAGCAGCTGACAAGTACATGGATTGTGCAGGGTTACATTAATCAATGGCAGAATGGGTATGAGACTACAAAGTCATCTTCAGTGCTATCTAGGAATTGGTCATCTAAGTAATATGAGTATATTTTTTTCTTATTTGACTCCATATCATGTTAACTTCACGTGATTTTAGAAAGAACAAATAGCATTGCGCATTTGGACAGATCATCTAGAAAATTCTCATACATTTATGGGATTTGTGGATTTAATGAGTTTAGGAAAATTTTTTAAAGAATGGAATTTGTTAGGATATTTAAAATATCTAACCCCTTACATTTTTTGGACTTGAACAATGTAGGAATTTGTTTTGCTTAACTATGTTTATTTGATACAGAGGTTTTATTTTTCTTTTCTTTTTTCTTATTTCTAATTGGGGAAAAGGCATATATGGAAGGGAGAGAAAAATGGATTTTTGTTCATTGAAAAGTAATAAATATAATTAAAAAATATGCCACTACCACTCCCATTCTCTATCAGGGCATGAGTAAACATATCTAACAACTGTACTGGAAGGGCTTTCATGGATGAGGAATAAAGAGAAGTTCTTCAATTTTATTTTTTTTAATTATATTATCAAAATGATATCTTATGTACTTAATTCCCATGACTCTTACCTTTCAGGATAAAGCTCTTTCTTGTTGGCTTCAATGGATTCTTGAATGCTAAGCTGAATTTCATAATCTGTGAGATGGTCCTCATCAAAGTCACCATTTTCCTCCATGTCTTTGGTGTAATGTTAAAAGAAGCAATTTTGTAAAAGTCAGTACTTGGCCCAGGGCATCATTTGTAATTAACGTGATAGCTCAAATGAAAGACATGAAGTAACTAGCTTAAAAAAAATCCAATCCTTCCCAAAACACAAAAATTTTTGCATGTTAAATCACATGTCAAAATGAAATATTTAAAATAATATATTTATTCATTCATTTAACATTTGTTAAGCACCTTCTCTGTACAGTGCATTGCTAGACATACTGTAACATGTCTTAATTTATATTAGTATTCCTTTGCTGAATAATTTGAAATACACACACACACACACACACACACACAAACACACACAAACACACACACACAGATACAACCACACAGCCACTGGTGGCTATATGGATACTTACTGGACTTGGAGTCTGGAAGATCTTAGTTCAAATCCTGCCTCAGACACTGACTGACCCTAGGTATGTCACTTAACCACACGTCAATTTCCTCATCTGTAAAATAATAGTACCTACCTCACAGTGTTGTTGTATAAATGCTAGCAATTATTACATATGTAAAATAATAGCTGTGCTCTGAAAATAGTTTATGTATAAAGCTCATAATCAAGGCTGCTTAAAATGCTTATAGAAAATTTTTTTATAGTACCAAAAATTAGAAACAAAGTTGGCACACACTGATAGGGAAATGGCTGGCATATAAATATGTTGTTCAGTTGTTTCAGTTGTGTCTGACTCTTTGTAACCCCATTTGGGGTTTTCTTTGCAAAGATACTGGAGTAGTTGGCCATTTCCTTCTCCAGCTCATTTTACAAATGAGGAAACTGAGGCAAACAGAGTTAAGTGACTTGCCCAAAGTCATACAGTTAGTGTTTGAGGCCAGATTTGACCTCAGCTCTTCTTGACTTCAGGTCTGGCATGCTATCTACTGTGCCACCTAGCTTCCCTGTTAATATGAATATACTGGAATATTATTGTGCTCCTTGAAATGATGAATATGAGGAATTCAGAGAAACTGTAGGAACTGATACACAAAAAAGTGAGCAGGACTAGACAAACAGTATATATCAATCAATCAATCCACAAATATTTACTGAGCACCTACTGAGCTACTTCCCCAACAGCTAGATGCTGATGTTAAAAGTACAAAGAATGAAACAATCCCTAATTGCCAGGAGCTTACATGACTACAAAAATGTTAAAAAAAAAAAAAGAAAAGAAAAGAAAAGAAAAGAAAAACAAAAAGAAAAGGACACTACAAAGCTGCTGAATTCAGATGATTTGTAATGATCATGACCAGTCTTGGTCCTGGAGAACAGATGATGGCAGAGAACACTCTCCTCCTCTTTAATTAAAGTTGTGGGGAACTACAGGTATGCATTTGTTGTATACGTTTTTAGACATGAATATTTTGTCAATCAGTTTTAACTATTTTTCTTTGTTACTAGAGTAAGTTTAGTGGATGTAGGAGTTGATAAGGAAATGGCATAAAATGTCATTAATAAAGCTTTAAAATTATACTAATGGGTACATGAAGAATGGGGTCAGCTAGATGGCTCACTGGATAGAGCTCTGGGCCTTGGAGTCAAGAATACCTGAGTTCAGATCTGGCCTCTGACACTTCCTAGCTGTGTGACCCTGGGCAAGTCACTTAACCTCTGTTTGCCTTGGAGGCAACTAGGTGGTTCAGTGGATAAAGCACTGGGCATGGAGTCAGGAAGACCTGAGTTCAAATGTGACCTCAGACACTTCCTACCTGTGTGACCTTTGGCAAGTCACTTGACCTCTGTTTGACTTAAAGCACCGGAGAAGGAAATGGTCAACCACTCTTGTATCTTTGCGACAGTATTGGCATACTATGGTCCACAGGGTCACAAAAAATTGGACACAACTGAGCAAATGAATGATAACAACATGAAGGACAGTTCTAAGTAACAAGATATAGTCATGGGAAATAGCTGATGGACTAATTCAGCATTTAGCAAAGCAGAGTTGGTGTAGCTGTGTTTGAGAAAAGCTGTCATGAAAAAAGAGGTATGGGTGAGAGTCCATATGGGGCAATACTGGGTTTAGAAGTGCAATTCAGTGATACTATTTTATAGACATTCTACTAGGAAGCATTGCTACCACTGCCCTAAATTAGCTTTTACCTATACAGGGGGATCTCTCTGCCTTAGATGGTGCTAATTATATTCAGTCAAGCAAGCATTTATTCAGCATCTATCATATGCCAAACACTATTCTAGGCACTAGAAAATATATTCTCAAACATAACTCAACCTCTGGTTTATTTTTAGGATATGCCATTTTACGCCAAGGTGGACTCTCCACTCTAAACATATGTGTTTGCTACCCCCAACACATGGTTTTCTCATTTACACTTCTGTCCTTTTTCACATTACTTTTTCTTACCCACAATGCCCTCCACATAAGAATTACCATTGTTCACTTCCAAACCCTTCTTAACACATCCATCCCATTAGCTATACAACTTGTGGTACATGAATGCAATGGAATATTACTGTACAATAAGAAATTATAACTGAAGAAAATAAAGAAGCATGGGAGGACTTAAATCACCTGATATAGAGTGAACAGAATCAGAAAAACAACACAATTACCACAGCTTTATAAATGGAAAAAGCAACAACAAATTTCACACTAAATGCTATATAATTATAATGACCAAACTTGGCCCCAGAGAAGAGATAAGACCATATATCTCCTTTTTTGTTTTTTTTTTTTCCAGAGGCAAAGGATTATGGGTATATTGCCCATACCGCCAAATCTGGGTGATGTGTTGGCTAATTTTAACTAAACTAACTGCTTCCCCAGCCCCTCCCCCACCTCCACCTGTCTCTTTTTATGCTTTGTTAGCAGGAATAGTTCTCAGAGTAGGAAAGGGGGGTAAAATATATTTGGAAATGAAGGTAACATAAAAACAAAAGATATCAATAAAAATTATTCAAAACAGAACAAAACCTACCTCCCCTTTGAAATTTTCCCTGCCACTTGCTCCCTGATTGCTCATTTACTGTGAGTCTCTCTACCTTTATGTCCTATACTGTTTCCACTCTTTTTGGGCTTGCACTCATTTAGTGAGGTGTATTCATATGTGTACATTTTGTAACCCTCACTACCCTTCCTCCTCCAAGATTAGTTCCTGGAAGACTAGGCCCATGTAGTCTTTCTTCTATATCACTTTATCCTACTACTTCCCTCATTCCCAAAGCACCTAGCAGATGGCTAGTCACACGAGGAAAGTATGGACCCACTGACTGACAAGCACCAGTGTTTTCAGGTCACACACTTAGCTGATGAACATAAACCTGTGGCATTGCATGTTGCCATTATAACTAATACTGCTGTGGTGATAGGGGGATTGGATGGCCCACGGGATTAGTAATGGGATACAGAGCCTTTCACCTATTTAAATCACAGGTTTAAATCTGGTCCTGAGTAGACTTCAGGCTGTCACTGGATGAGCTTTCTGAGGATGGAATCTCACTGGAAAAAGGGTTGAACTGTGGGGAACCTCAAAAATGTTGTTTATACTAATGCTTAGAGTGTAGTTTGTATGTCCAGATTGGAAGATAACACAGGGTAACGCTTATTTCTTAAATTAAATGGAAGCCCTCACCCTCTACAGCCTACCTTCACATTTTCTGGAGGGATCCTGAATTTGACAGGAAGCCATGTGCACAGTGTATGCTGAGACTTTAACCAGACACAATACATATGATAGACACACATTTGGACACAACAGGATGAAAGGAATGATGAAATGAAATAATGACAAAATGAGTAAGTCCATATCCCACGTGGGGACAGTCAATTGAGTTGACTTCAGTCTTGCCCTTGCCCTAGAATGGACCAAATGACTTCTTGAAGTTCTTCTAATCCTTTGAGTGTAAGGTACCTGTGATAGGACTGGAATCTACCAGGGTTCCTCCTGTCCCTATGTGAGTTAGGAAGATGTAACAGAACTATAACTTGATTGACCCAGGGGTGAAGGAGGATCCAAGCTGTGCCTCTCTTGACATAGCTTCCTGGTGGCCTCTAGTTGTATTAATATGACTTCCTGGTCACCTAGGGGGCATAAAAGATCCTGCTCATATGGGGTTGGGGCTCTTTAGCCTGATGTCTGAAGACCACAGTAGTCACCACACTGAACACTCTACTGAACAGAAGTTTCATAGGAAGATAAGGGAAGTCTCAGCTACCGATGCTAAGTGCTACTATTCCCTTGTCACAAATCCTTGCTATGTCAGGACAAAGTATTTATTGCGGTGTCAAACTCATTCCTAATAGTCCTTAAACTACTTGGATAGTAAACTGATTCATACAAAAGGAATGAATTCATCCAGGCTCCAGATTGTAATTTAGCATTTTGTGGTGTTTTAGATCAGTGGTGTCAAAGTCAAATAGAAATTGAGGCCACTAAACCATAAATAAGGATCTTTGCAGGCCACATATTGTCTTAGAAAACCACATATTTATATTTCTTTTTAAAAAATTAATACATCAACACATTAAAATCTGATAGGGACTACATTTTAATCTGGCTTGGGTCGCATTTGGGAGTTCATATGGCCCATGTATGTGACACCTATGTTCGAGACCATCCCCCTACCTTCACACGAGAGAGATGATTTTTATTCTTTTGTTAATGGATTTTATGATGAGTTGGCTCACCATAAAACTGGAATAATCATCTTTGGTCCTTAGTAGTTTTGAGACACAAAGGGACATAGTAGATGGAAGTGCTATAGTTGGAGTCAGGAAAACCTAGATTTGAATCCCACCTTTAACACTTACTAGCTATGTGACATTTACCCCTCAGTCTAATTTTCTTCATCTGTAAAATGGGGACAGTAATAATAATAAGAATTATATCGGCAGCTAGGTGGCTCAGTGGATAGAGTGCCAGGGCTAGAGTAAGGAGGACTCATTTTCTTGAGTTCAAATCTGGCCTCAGACACTTACTCGGTGTGAGAACCTGGGCAGGTCACTTTAACTCTGTTTGCCTCAGTTTCCTCATCTGTAAAATGAGCTGGAGAAGGAAATGGCAAAGAACTCCTGTATCTTTGCCAAGAAAACCTCAAATGGGGTCACAAAGAGTCAGATACAACTGAAACAACTGAACAACAAAAAATAATAGTAGTAACAATAACTGTATTGCATACCTCCCATGCTATTGTGATGCTCCAGTGATAAGATACACATTCAAAAACTTTAAAGCACTATTGAAATCCCAATTATTACTATTTTCATCCAAGGAGTTCTGAGTACTAGATCTCATTACTCAGTAGCAATATTTTTTCACTTATCCCATTTTACCAAGAAAATAACTAAGACTTTGACTTGACATATTTAAAAAAAGAAAAGTCAATGGCAGGGAATGAGAATCTTTTTGCTAAAGATGGATTTTTGCATTTATGAAAGAGCTAGACAGTTCAGATAGTGAAGATATTCATACAAAACTAACAAGCTCATCCAGGGCTCTAGGTTGTAATTTAGCATCCAGTGGTGTTCCTTGGAGTGTGTATGAAGCAGAGAACACCTTTATTTTTAAATTCTAATCCAAAAGTCTCAGGAAAACACCCTACAGTCTGTTACCTTTAAAGGAAAACACACACGGCTCTTGCTTTTAGCAGCCAGCACTTGTCAGCAATAACTTCCAAAAATAAAAAATATCTTCCAGGGACACATAAATCTTCTCTTTTGGCCTTGTGTAACAGGCTTTGTATTGCTTAGGGTGTTCCGGGGTGTCCTAGGGTGGCCTTCAACCTTGCCTTTTGTGTCTCTGAGCAAAGCCTCAACAGAACCGTCCAAAACAAGAGTCTGCATCCCAGCTGGTGCCTGACTGAAGTGGCCAGGCGGAGGTGGACTGTGTTCCAAGGCATTATGTATGACTGACGAAGAGTACATAACATTTCAGTTCATCCGACTCCCTAAGTGGCTTTAAACCTGTCTTAATATCTCCTTGCTACTGAGGAAGGTGAAAAAGCTATAAAACTCTTCACCATAAATGTTTTAAACGTGTCACCTTTTACAGGGCAAGACCATATCTTTCCTGACTAAATCTGTATAGTACCTATTATATCCCTATTCACTTAAATTGGTTAGCTACTTTTTAAAAATTTTCAGTGTGTCTAAACTGGTTTACTGTTTACCCTTTCTGTCAAGAGTATCACAGCTGGTATAGTCTTGGGGAAGGCTGGTCTTAAGAAATGGTAGTTAGCTTCCTGTGTGGTAGAAAGCACAGGCCCTAAAGTCTCTCTCTTCATCCTGACCTGTCATGTGGATGAAATTCCACCAGTAATGAGCCTTTCTTTTGGGTCTTGAAGGCTTTTTCAATCATTAAGAGTCTCAGTTAAAATGCAAATTCTCTTAGGAAGTATGAAATCTTACTAACTGATAGCTAGTGCCCAATAAGGCCATGATGAAATACACGTGGGGTAGCAATGAGAAGAGTTGATTTTAACTTGGGGAGATGAAGCATAAAATGAATGACAACAAACGTCCCAATTTTTCACAAAACTGAATCTGTTCCTGAATCTCTGAATAACAGTGCAGACGTGAGATGTCTACAGTGGACTGGCAAGGTTAAATTCTGATGTGACCCCATTGGGATGAATAATTTTTTTTGAGGCAGTTAAGGTTAAGTGCCTTGCTCAGGGTCACACAGCAAGTAAGTGTCAAATGTGTGGTCTGAGACCAAATTTGAACTCAGGTCCTCTTGACTCCAGGGTCGGTGCTCTATCCACTGCACCACCTAGCTGCCCCCAGGATGAACAGTTTTTACCTTCAAGCTGAAGTGGCCTTTGATGTGGTCAAGTTTCTGGAAGTCAGGATGACCCTGAAGGATAAAGATCAAAAGGATTGATTATAAGTATTAATAATTTTTGTTTCCATTCTTAAAATAATTATAATATTAGAATAAAGTTTATATATATACATATATATAAATTTTTCCATTTATGTTAGCTTTTTAAAAAATCTGGGCCTTTGATTTCATCCAGGTACAAAATACTTAAAGACAAGTATTCTTTTATCAATGTAGATCAGCGACTTGTTCATAAGTTATCTTAGACAGTTTTCTGGGGACGCTGAGAGGTTTAGTAATTTGACTGTGGTCTCACAGGTAGAATATCTGAAAGGCAGGACTCGAGACCAGGTCTTCGTGACTCCATGGCAGCTAGGTGACAAGTGTTTAGATTGCTAGACTCATGGTCAGTAAGACCTGAATTCCAATCTTGCCCCAGATATTGTCATACAATTTCAACAACATTTTCCCTTCTAGGGCTGTCTAGTTCTTCCAATAAAAATGCAACATCATTGAACTGATCTGTTCCTTCCTAAAAAGTAGCAGCACCTTTGGCAGAGACTCAGAGGGAGAAAATATTGTACTTTTAGGCTAAGGCAAAAAAAATGTGGGGGTTATAGGACAAGCCATTCTTTAATATCTTTTGAGAAGTTTCCTGAACACTCATGTGGTCCTATAAAAGAACAGATCAACAGTGGTGCTCTCCAGGTCATTCATGTGGCTTCTATAAAATTAGTTTTCATTTCTTGTACTGCAATCTTCCCTAAATCTTAAGTGAATAAAGAACTAACCAGGTATATACTCTTATATTGGGTTGGATTAATCCTAACTTCTACTTTCAGACACTGGAATTTCATGTACTCTTTCTGATGCTGAAGCCAAATGGGATTATGGGAGAAAAATAAGATGACTACTGGGTGTACAGAACCAGAAGAAGCCTTATCCTCACACGCACTCTGATTCCCTGGGGGAGTCTAGACAGGCTAAGAGGGAAGGGCAGACAGAGGAGAGCAAATCAGAACACATAGGGCAGCACCCACTTTAAGAAAACTCTTATACCTAAAAATCCTGAACTTACAACGTAGAACACTTATTCAGTTCATGAAAAGATGTCCTAAAAGATTTGCTTAGTGAGTGTATTAAAAAACATGATTTGATTGACAAGTATTAATTTACATAGCTAGAAATTGTCAGGAGTGCAAAGATAGCATATAGCCAGGCACACCTGTCCTAGCATTAAGGAAAAGAAGCTATAAACCCTTTTTTTGGTCCATTATTGGCCAAGTGCCTAGATATTCATAATTTGGCTACAAGGACATTGGTAGTAGGGGCAAAAGAACATGCTTTTACTCTATGGTTATACTATCTTTCTTTGCTCCTGAAAAGCTGTATATGTTACAAATACACTAGGAGAACTGGATATTTACAGAAATCATGTTGTAAATCTCTCTCTAAAGAAAATATTTAATTTCTCATTCATCTTTTGTGAAAAGTTTCATTTATCAGGTTTGCATAAAGTGGGCCATAGGTACTTCCAACCCTGCTGCTTAAGTAGTCAAGAATCACTGAGGAAGAAATCCTGATCTGGAATCATGAACCCCTCCCAAGAATTTCTTGTTATTCGTTCTCTGACCCCTAAGTCTTAGGAAAGGTTTGTTATCCTCAATTACTGTGACAGAATGTAGTTGGAATGGTGAGTTCCAGATTAATAAAGGCTTATTTCATATCATATAAACTAATGGGCATGAGAAATGGTGCTTAATATAATAGTAATGTCGTCTAATGAATAATATGACTTTCCAAATACTACAATGGAAAAAGAAAGATTTTAAGCAAATTCCCATTTAAAATATAAATAATCACTGTTATTTCAGCAAATTGAACTGAAACATTAAAGAAGTTGAATATTCAGTGATCTGTATTTATTCCCTTCTGCAAAGGACTCAGGAAATATAGCTCTAGAAATTTAGGCTGTAGGAAATACAGACTTGGGAAATATGGCTCAGGAAAAACATTCACCTAACAGTAGCTTGCTAGAGAGGCAGCTGGGTGGTAAGGTGGAGTAAGCCCTGGATTTAAGTGTCAGGAAGATCTGAGTTCAAATCCTGTTTCAGAGTGCTTACTACCTGTGATCCTGGATAAATCACTTAACCAGCTCGGCCTTAGTTTCCTCATCTATAAAATGGGAATGATAATAATAGTACCTACTATTATTGTTGTGAGGATCAAATGATATGCATAGATAAAGTACTTTGTAACCCTTAAAGCACTGTATAAAGGCTAGATATTATTTTTAATATATAAAAGAATTTGCAAATGGAACATGAAACTTCTATTTGATTTGAAACTTGATAGCAAATCATTTCAACTGGATTAAAAAGTTCTATGTAAAAGAAGATTTATAGTAAGGTTTATCTATGTCATTTATTGAACATTAATTTTTCCCTCAGGATCCAGGATCGGCTGTCAAGTTCAATAGCACACACCCTGAAATTTCTAACACTGATTAAAAACTTTTTCCTTCATATATAGATACATACATACACACACATATATGTTATATACATAGTATGCATGTATGTAGGAATATATATGCATATATATATATATTTGCCTCCAAATGCTGTTAATATTATCCAAAGTCTGAAATAACCACAAATCACTAGGAAGAAAAAAAAACCCTCCTGATTAAAAATTGTATCTACCACAGATTGGTTACTCTTAAATATCTCTGGGACATGCTTAATTATATGAGGGAAAAGTACTCCTCTAGGTTGGTGTTTTAAAAACAGACAAACCAGTTCTGGGATCATTCTATAATTGAACAGATCCTAGGCGTTCAAGCCTTAAGGTTGAGCCACCCAGAGATTCAGGAAGAGCCACCTGAGTCTGTACATGATTCGTTAGAGTACATTTCCAATTCGAAACTACTTCCCCATTAAGCTAGTGAACAAGGTGCAGATCAAGTATGTCATAGTCTCACCTTTTGGAATCATCATCTTGTCATTCGTATCCAGGGACCTGACTTCCTAACCAAAAGAAACAGTGCCCCATGAGCCAAGGTGTCCCTTCATGTATCTAAATTTAAGTATCCAGTTGGTAGTTAAATTAAGACCTGACCTTGCACAACTGAAACATAAGCAGGGTCCAGCATAGAGGAAAGTATTACCCATGACTTCTCTAGAATCTCATCAAAAGGAACATGAGACTGCTGTGGTAGAAACAGATTATTTGTGTCCTGATTGGTTCAAACAGCTATCAGTAACAAAACAAATGAGCTGCCAGCTGAGCTGTGGCGTCTGTGCCAAACCAAAGGAACAAAATGCAGTCATTTAAAGGGCTTTGTATTATAGTGTGAAGGTACACAAAATGGCCCAGTGGGACTAATTTCCGATTCAGTGCTTATCTTAATGACACAAAACTCAAACTCATCTTTATCATATTATATCACAAAACTGACTCTTCAACATTTTTTGAAGTCATGTTGAGTCTTAATGTAATACCAAGCTTGTTATTTTCTGAATTCAATGAAAGTTGGTGACTCAGTTTTGTCTGGTGAGCATATAACAACTTCCAATCTGACGAGGTAGAGCCAGACATTATGTAATGGTCAGTAATAGCTGGTCTGTTCAAGAATCCCCAGGTAAATGAATTGAGGACATAAATTCCAGGAAAGTGGGCTGTAGACATAAAATGAGAAAGGAATAGATACTAAAACAATAAAAGCCTACTACCACTATAATTAGGAAAATTCAATTGAGGATCAGTATCAAATCAGAGACTTCTCAATCCAGTTATCCAGCCAGATTGCCTCAGGAAATTATCAATTTTATATCTGTGTTTCTGTATACATTTTGTGTATGTGGGGATAGATTTTGTCATTGTATTGCCAAGCATTGCAGAATGTGTTGCACATAGCAGAGGCTTAATAAATGTTTGCAGAATTAAACTGACTTTATCAACTGAAGTCCATTTATATATAAGTCCATTTATAGACTCCATAAATGAAGTCTATTTATTACAAATGAAAAAGCAAAGTGCTCAAGTCCTAAGTATTTCCATACTCTTCTGAGAGTTTGAACTCCGGTAGAAAATTCCTATGAGGATAATGTTACTTGCTGAGACTTCCAGTGGGTAGGAGTGTTGCATGAAAATAGTAATAGTAGTAATTGTTGTTGTTATTGTTCATTTGTTTCAACAGTATCTGACTTCATGACCTCATTTGGGGTTTTCTTGATTAAGGTATTGGAGTGGTTTGCCATTTCCTTCTCCAGCTCATATTACAGATGAGGAAACTGAAGCAAACAGGGTTAAGTGACTTGCCCAGGGTCACACACCTAGTAAGTGTCTGAGGCCACATTTGAACTCACAAAGATGAATCTTCCTGACTCCAGGCCTGGCACTCTATCCATTGTACCACCTAGCTACCCTAATAGTAATAGCTAGAATTTATCTAGTGCTTTAACATTTGCAAAATGTTTTACTAATATTATATCACAGATCAGACATGAATAGAAATGGACTTTAGATTATTTTGTTCTTACCTTAACTTTGGAAAAGTAGGCCTAAACCTAAAAACAGCGGGACCTAAGACAGTGACATGTTTAAATTATGAGTGCACGAAAAAACTGACAAGGAGTCTCTCTTTAAGCTCATGGCTCCCAGAAAAATCTTTCCCAGCTATGGCTAAATGGCCTCACTTCACAGGCCTCCAAGTTTTGTGGAGTCTTCTTGGGCAGTGACTGCCCCTGTGACTCTACAATAATTTTTTTTTTAAAGCAGCTATGTAATGGCAAAAGTACTAGACTTGGAGACAGGAAAACCTTTGATTCTAATTCCACCTTCAACCCTTACTAGCTCTATGATCATCCATCCATCCATCCATCCATCCATCCATCCATCCATCCATCCAT
>NW_020950566.1:6455691-6475791 GCF_900497805.2 Vombatus ursinus | reverse complement strand
CATCCATCCATCCATCCATCCATCCATCCATCCATCCATCCATCCATCTATCTATCATCTATCTAATAAGCTATGACAATTACTTTGTGTGATATGCTTATTACTTTTTTCCCTTCTCACTAGTCATTGCCTATGTAAAAAAGTTCCAAATGGTGTACCTTTGTACCCTTACAGTGTCTTTTCTGCTGGCCCAGCTTCAGTTTATCACACATCAACTGTTTAGGTGGGGGGAGGGGATCCTTCATTTTAGTGACATGTCCAGCCTAGAAAGGTTGAACTTTAACAATGACTGAGCCTTCTGATGCCAACAGAGCAATGGCACACCCACACTCCATTGTTAAGGAATGCTGGAACTGTTAAGTAACATTAAAAATAAAGTCTAGCAGCAAGGTGCAGCTGAGAGGAGTTACGCAGAATGCACAGCTGGAGTACTTCAATCTTGAAGCTGCTTGACTCTTTTAGTTCACTTTTTGTGGTTTTATAGAGTGCTCTGACAGTGAGGAGGAAGTCTATTCTGTTTGAAGGACAGGACTAGAAAATGTGGTATTGGGACAGACCTCTATGTGTCCTCCACTCCTAGTGTTCTGTCTCCTGAGGGGCACTGAGGGCGTCATTTTTGTTCTTGATGTCAATCTCAAAGGGGAGGAATGTATTTCAAAACATTCTACTTTCCTTTAATAATCATATGGATCTGCCATCCATGAATACAGCTGAACCTTTTCAAAGTTATTTCTTTTCAGCCTATACCAGGAAAAACAAGCGCTAAAAGCTGATTGCCTGCTATTTGAAATAGCATTTTTTATGTGTCCTAAATGTAGTTCTTTCATATTTTAAAGGCTCTTTCCTTCATCATCATCAAATATTAAAAATTTAAAAAAATTTATTGAATGCTTACCATGTAGATTGCACTGTGCTGGGCTCTGGGGAATTAAAAGAGAAACAGGACATGGGCCTGATGACATGGAGCTTGCACTTGAGTGGGGGATGGGGACAATGATAATACATCCACAAATAGACATAATCCAAAAAGAAAAAGATAAACATGTGAGAGGTGCAGGACAAAAGTTATGGCACATCAGAAGACATACCAGAGAACTGGTGAAGGCTTCATGGAAGAGGGAGCATTGGCCCTGAGTTTTGTGTGATGGGAAGAATAAAAAATGTAAAAGGTTTTTTTCCATGTATGGGGAACAACCTGAGCAAAGATTCAGAGATGGGAAAATAGGTAGAATAGCTGACATTCACACAAATACTTTGAATTTACAAAGTACTTTTTATACGTTATTGCATTTGATTCTCACAATATACCTCCAAGGAAGGTACCACAGGTTTTATTATCCCTATTTTACAGACAAAGACTAAAGCTCAGCAGGGCTGGGTGACTTAATCTAGTCACACAGCTTGAACATGTTGGAGGCAGGTTCTAAAATCCAGGTCTCTCTGGACTCCTGAGTCCAACATTTTCCTAGTTCACCACGCTGTTTCTTCCACTTGAATGTGAATAAAAGAAGGGGATGCATATGAGATAAGGCTGGAAAGGTCTGGCATAACAGGGCAAGTAGCATTGATAACTCACAAGGGCAGGGCTCTAAGGAAGCAGCAGCAGCTGTTGTTCGGGAAGTACACAATTACTTAACCACCAGTGGGGGTAACCATTAGCCAGTGAATTTAAGGATCAAGGAGTAATGGCATGTTGTGGTTGTTTCCCTTTATAGAAGCCTTCATAGTTCTACTGGTACAGATTGAACAGGAAAAATGGAAGAAAACAAGGAATAAGGCAAGACAGTCTTTGTCGTGAGCAAGGATGGCACTGATGGTTTGTAATCCAAAGGTGTCTGTCTTTGGGCCTTCTATTAGTATGCCTTCCATAAAGGAAAAGGAATAGGAAGGGTGTGTCCTACTGGGTGTATTTCTTTGGGTTTATGGATAAATTGATGCTATGTGCCCAATAGGGTATTTATTCTTTGACCATTCCTTTTCCTTCAGGGCATGATAACAGGAAGAGTTAGAGCCAATGTCACAAGGTAGGGGTGGCCCCAAACTGTGGGGGTACCTGGAAAGCCAAGTGAATATTTTTGTACCTTATGGAGCAAGCAGCAGGGAGGCAGAATCCCTGAATGCTAGTCATGGAAGAGTTTTGAGAGTGGGAGTGACATTACCATTTCTGTGCAATGAGGAAGGTTAATCTGACATTAGTGAGAAGAAAGCATGCAGGAAAAGAGAGGAGGGGGAGCAACTGAATAGAAGGCTATCATAAACATCTTGGTGGATAGTAACAAAGGCTTAGACTTGGATGGTGATGATAATAATAGTAAGAGCTAGCATTTATATAGTGCCTCATATGTGCTAGGTACTGTGCTAAGCGCTTTACAAATATTATCTCATTTGAATCTCACACTCAAAGGTAGGTGCTATTATTTTCTCATTTTATAGTGAGTTCACTGCAAAGATGGGCATCATGCTGATTACATCAATCCCCAGAATACAGGGCTTCCTCAAAGAGATTCATCAAAGAGACTAGCTTAACAATTCACATAGGAAAAAACAAACAGATGAAGAATGCCAATTGCCCAGACCAATATGTCAAATTCAAATAGAAATGGGGACCATTAAACCATGCATTATCTATGTTCTAGTGTGTTTTCATTTACTTTGTTAAGTGTTTCCCAATTCATTTTAATCTGGTTCAACCACACTTGAAAGGGTTGCTGGCTGCATGGGCACACTGCATATTTGACACCTCTGGCCCAGACCATTACATACATCTGGTTGGACAATCCATTGAGTTGGTTTATAAGTGTTCTGCATATCTCAGATAGGAATATGGGGTGAACAATGACTGGGCCCAGAATTTAGTAGGAGAAAGAGAATAGGCTGAATTATATTTAGGAAATCATGTAGTGCTTTTAACAATTCAAAGCTGCTTCCTCACACACACACACACACACACACACACACACAGAAACCATCTTCATGCCAATATTCTACTGTAATATTGTACAGCTACAAACCATGCAGCAATACAGTCTTTGGTGAATCAAAACTGCATATGACCCAGAAGAGACTTTCAGCCTGTTACCAATGATGACTCAACTACAATAAGTGGCATAAAAATAGTCCAGTGAATATATATGATTGAGAAAGAACATGAGCTAATAATGTAACAAGAGTGAAAGGTAACAGATGGACAGCTCACGTGCTGCACTGCTACTTATGAAATGTTCAGCGATCCTCTACGGAGGGTATATGAGATTGTGGACAAGAGTCTGCAAAGGATGAGAAAGTGTTGATGAGCTGTACTCTGTATTGGAGAGAGCACTCACATCAATAAAATGGGAAATACAGCTGAACCAGACCAAGTACATACACTGAGGAGATCTGTGTTTGAGGTGACCCAAGTTTGAGAGAATTGAGGGACCAATTCTCAAAATATTTGAAGGAGACGAAGATACCAATGATATGGAAAATACACACACACACACACACACATACCTCTTACTATTACCAAAAAAAAAGGAAACCAAGAAAATAACAACTTCTAACCCATATGCCTACTTTCTCATCTTTATAAAAATTTTTATGAGACTAATATTCACACAGATCAAGGATATTCTTGATGAGAACGGAACAGAATTTCACACGTGATATTCTATAGTAGTACACATCTTTACTGTCATACAATTAACTAAAAGATGTAGTGAATACAAGATTCCACTGTACTTTTTGTTTGTTAACTCTAAAGATTGTTAGTTGATTCAATAGAACAAGGCTTACAATCTATATTCTAATGTGGAATCTTCTGTGCATATGCAAAATTATTCAAGATTACTTAAAATATACTACAAAGATATTGTTTCATAGCCATCTGATCATTGTATCAAGTATGGCATATGACAAGACTATGTATACTTGCTAAAGGTATACTACAAGGTCCTCCAAATGCTCCTATTTGCAAATAACATTATTTATATTGTGCCTAGTCATTCTACAAAGCCTCTCCAGTGAAATTCATAATAATTCAAAACAGATTAGTTTAACATCCACACAGGAAAAACAAAATGGATACAAAAAATGCATATTTGCTCACACTATAATATACAGCTAGATAGGCAATTCATTGAAACATATATAACTTAGACAAGCACTGAAGAAAATGAATTGGGCACAAAATTGAGTGGGAAGAACTTAGACTTGAAATTACACTGGAATTTGGATTCCTTTTTTACATATCAGGTTAGGGGAACTCTAAGGCCCCTTCCAACTCCATGATTCTAAGTGTCCTTAAAAGATTTTTTTTCTTTTTTTAGATCAGTGATACATGATCACATGTGTATATGGATAGGAATGTGCCAGCAGAAAGGGAAAAAAATTGATGATGCATGATAGTAATATAATTGTTGGCTAGATCCTGGAAGAAGCTGTTGCTTAGAGAAAGCAACTGAAAAGTTCCCTGAAAAGTCAGTGCCTTGTATGTTGTTCAGAGTAACAAAACTAGCAAGAATTGGAGCTCTTGGCCTTCAATTAGGCTGTAACTGAGTTACATAGCCTGTTCCAAGACTATGTGAACAGAGTCAAGTTCCAAGTATTGATGAGTAATGAATACTGACATTCTGAAAAGCATTAAGATGGAAACTGCTAGCTAGAAATGGATAGTAACACTTGCTACAGTTGGTATGGAACAAATTCTACTGGCCTGAGATCGCTGCGTATATACATAAGAATTGTGAGCCAATACTCAGTGCATTCAAAGGAAAGTGCTATTTATTCATACTGTTTACCTGGAGAGGAGAAATACCAGCAAGCCTTTGGAGCTGGTGGGAGAGGATAGGAAGAACATGTGCAATGTCCTAGTGTCAACAGTCACTTGCGTTCGTATTTGAAGGGGACACCAGCAAAGATGCAGAGTAGGAGGTAGCAGTATAGCTTAGCTCTCCCCAACAATTACCTCAACAAAGATCTAGAAAAAATATCAGACTGAGTTGTGATGGAGAAATTTAAAAATAAAATCACAGTGAATCATTTTTCCAGCCTAGGACACTATAAGGAAAAAGACATAAGTCTGCAGACACTGGGGATGGGGTCCAGTAGCCAGGAAGACACCCCATGGAGTCTCCCAGTGTGGGAAAAAGGTCTTACAGATGTGTACATGGGCAAGATGAGCTGCGAGGTGACACAGTGAATAGAGTACCAAGCCTGGAGTCAGAAGTACTTGAGTACAAATCTAGCCTCAGACGCCTGCTAGCTGTGTGACTCTGAGCAAGTCACTTCACCCTGTTGGCCTCATTTTCCTCATCTGCAAAATGAGCTGGAAAAGGAAATGGCAGACCACTCCATTATCTTTGCCAAGAAAACCCCAATGAGGTCACAAGGAGTCAGACAACACTGAAATGACTGAATATAAGGGCAAAAAGAGACCCCCAGATCCAACAGAGAGGGTCCTGGGACTGTGTAGGAACAGGAACCAAATGGGGACTCTGCTCTTTGTACCTCAGAGTTAGGCTGCAAATCCATTGTGGACTAAGGGGGGGACCTAACCCTAGTAGTGAGAACAGTGAAACCCCACACTAAAACATGGGGGTCTGTGAACAAAAGCAGTGCTCCTAATCACTCAGTCTGTATCGCTATATATTTTAAGAGACTCGCTTTTGAGGGGTGCTATATCTGAATCTTCACTTCAGGATCTAGGCCTTAGACCTTGCAGCATTTTACTTGGTGAAGATAAGGACTTATCGTTCTCCCTGCTCATAAATCTATGCTTTGGGGTCTTTGGATGCTATAATTTATTGAGGGAGTAAAAAGAGGGTTGATGGCTCAGTCCATGGTTGGTCTTGCAAAATTCTCGTGCAATTCACACATGTGGGACCCTGACTACAGTACCTTGCAGGTAACTTTATTCAGTAAGATCCCTCACAAAACTCATAAATGCAGCAGGCAAACAAAAATATTATTACAATTTACATTAAAAAATATATATGTGGATATATGTGTAGATATAAATTATTATATATATCTTTAAACATTTAATAAGCAAGGGAAAGTATTCATTATAAATATGTGTGTATAAATATGCTAAAATGAACATTCATTTTATTTACTCAAAATCCACCTAGAGATATATATATGTATTAATTTTTGTGCATACCCATATGTGTGTACATATATATGTGTGATGGGTATCATACAGAAGGCAGTGGAAAGGCACATGGTGGGTGGGAGCAGTCTGCCACAAATAACCAACAAGAAACCCCAAAGAAAAAGAGTAAGGGATGTCATCAAGTAATTGCAAGACAGAAAGAGAAGATGGACGGGCGACATGGCCTCAGCAACAGTATGACAGTGGACAGCCAGAGTGCTCCACTTACTGATACCTTCTCCAGGACTGGAGAAAGCCAAAACCCCCTCGAGAACATTGAGTGGATCCTCTGTAGAGAACATTTAGGAGAACCTGGACAATAAACTAGCACAGGTAAGAAGGCTTGGACAGATTATAAGCTCCATCATTGGAGAGAAACCTTTAATCATTGTGATCATAGATCCATTTAGGTATATATCTACATATATCTATCTTCTGGACTTAAATCAGGCAAGATCTTATACCCTTCTAATCTTTACTTTTTGGGGGGGGCGGGGCTAGGCAATGACGTTGAGCGACTTGCCCAGGGTCACACAGCTAGTAAGTGTTATGTGTTTGAGGCCGGATTTGAACTCAGGTCCTCCTGAATTCGGGGCCAGTGCTCTATCCACTGCACCACCTGGCTGCCCCCTAATCTTTACTTTTGCAATTAAAACATTACATATTTTTAAACATGACTCTGCTCCTCTCACATCCTAATTATAATTTTGCTACTAGGATAATGGAGATATATTCCTATAGTAATATGTTAATATCATGTGCTAATTATGTGTGCTGCTAATACTTTCTATTCAAGGTTTTAAAGCGTAAGACTTACCAATAGTGACTTATGACCTTCAAAGCCCATGAACTACATAGCAAGCCACAGCACTTCTGAGCATTGTTTACAGACATATTCTTAGGTATAATACTCCCTATATACGTTCTATCCAAGAGCTGGAGGAACTATGCCAGTTGCAACCATAAACTTGTGATCATTTACTGGATTTTCAGCAAACTAAGATCAATACCAAACTGAGGTCAGTTCTGACATGGTTGGTTGCCCCACCCACTTCATGCACATCAGCTAGCACCACCTAGTGAAAAGCAAGTTAAAGAGAGACTGTATTGCACTCCTGCCTGGTTACCCGATAGTGCATTTTGAATTCTTTTCGGTTTTAGATACTAGATAAATTATAAAGCACTACTTTTTCCCTTTGAAATAGTATTTTTCCAATTATACATAAAGACAATTTTTAACATTTATTTTTAAATAAAATTTTGAGTTTCAAATTTCCTTCTTTCCTTCCACCCTCCCTCCTCCATAGGGCAGTAAGCAGTTTGATATAGGTTTATTATGTGCAATCATATAAAACATATTTCCATATTAGTCGTGTTGTGAAAAAAGAAACAGAACAAAAGGGGAAAAAACTACAAAAAATAAAGTGAAAATAGTATGATTTGATCTGCATTCAGACTCCATCAATTCTTCCTATGGATGAGGATATCATTTTCCATTATAAGTCTTTTGGAATTGTCTTGAATCATTGTATTTAAAGTCCTATTTAAGAAGAGACACAGTGGGGCAGCTAGGTGGTGCAGTGGATAGAGCACCGGCCCTGAAGTCAGGAAGACCCGAGTTCAAATCCGGCCTCGGACCAAACACTTGGCACTTACTAGCTGTGTGACCCTGGGCAAGTCACTTAACCCCAATTGCCTAAAAACAAAAAAACAAACAAAAAAAAAAAAGAAGAAGAAGAGACAGTGATACTACTATTAGGCTTATACCCCAAAGAAATCAAAGAAAGAAGAGAAGGTTCTACATGTGCAAAAATATTTATAGCATTCATTTTGTGGTAGCAAAGAATTGGAAACCAAGAGGTTACTCATCAATTGGAGAATGACAACAAATTATGGCATATGAATGTGATAGAATACTATTGTGCTATAAGAAATGAAGAAAGAGATGGTTTCAGGGAGACTAAGGGAGACTTGTTTGAACTGATGCATAATGAAGCAAGCATAACCAGGAGAAGACATTCTGTGTTCCCCTATGACATGGATGGCGACAGCTTCTTCCATTGGCTATGCAGCCGGAAACTGGGATAGCGTATCCCTCCTTCCTTCTCTCCTTTCCTTCCTTCCTTCCTCCTTTCCTTCCTTTCTCCAAGAGGATAAAAGTCCTATTCACAGCATAGACACCATCAACTGAGTGGGTAAAGGGAAGTATTCCTTTCCTCTCCCCCTTTTAGACCCTGTGGCCCCAAGAAATTAACTTTGGGTTTTATTCTGTTTTGTTAATCTTTTTATTTTTAGGCATAGGCAGTAGAGTCCCTAGACATGAGCTATGGTGACCTAGGAGGTAGGATTCCAGGCTAGATGTTACAACTACTCTAGGAAAGGCCTGAGAAACCAGGGTCCCCAGGACTTGAGCCAAAAGGGAGGTTTGGACTTGGAACCTGATGAAACCAGGCTATATAGAAACTGAGTTAAGTTGTGAACCTAGTCTCTCTCCCTTCCCCAGAGACTGAGATGGTAAGTGGTGAGGGGCATATTATGCACTCTAGGTATTGGGAAAGGGATGCTTGTAAACTTATTCTAGCCTTAGCTTTGAAGTAAATATTCTTTTGTAAAAGCTAATCCTATTGTTAAGTGGCTAAATGGAATTGGGGTGAATGGGACCCCTGAAATTGGAGAAACATCATCAGTGGAGGTTTAAACCAATAACAGAGAAACCAGTTATGTCCACACCCTCCTTAAGGGTAAGGAAGAACCCTGGGGTAGGGATGAAATGAAACATTCTTGGCCTTAAGGCAAGGAGGGATAGGGTAATCACTGTTGCAAATTTATATTATAACATGAATATTGTAAAAATGGACAATTCTGAAAACTTAAGAACTCTGATCAATGAAATAATCAAACATGATTCCAGATGATTAGTGAAAAAGAACAAGGCTCCCCTCATGATGGAGAGATGATGGACCAATATGTTAAGAAACAAAATACATTTCTGGACATGACCAACATGGGAATTTCTTTTGCTTGACTATGTTTATATTCTTCCTTCCTTCCTTCCTTCCAGTGAGTAGGGAAAAGAAAAGATAAATGCTTGATAACTGAAAAAATTATTTGAAAAAGAAACAAATATATTTTTCCCTATTCAGCCTTCAGTCAGATCTCCTAAATGGTTTTCTTGCCCTATGGCTATATTGATATACATTTGCACAGAGAGAAAAAAAAAATCACTCCTCCTCTACCCCACGCTGGGCAATGCCTTCAAATTCCTGTGGAGTTCCTGTTCATATGTCTCAAAGAGGACCCAATTTAATGGCTGTCCCTATGCATGCCAAATGTGTTTTAGACTGCTTTTCATCAGAAGCAGCCAACTCATTCCCTCCTTGCCCAAGAATGAGATGGACAAAGTTTTTCTCCTTTTTATGTCTAAGCTGACTTTATTCCTGGCTGAGTGAACTGCCGATAAATATCAGACCAGACAATGAGAATATAATGACTAAATAAAACAGTTGCTGGCTGACCAAATGCTGATTGCCAGCTTAATGTACCAGGAACATTGATGAGTCTCACAAGTGCAAAATTCCTGCAGGTAGCTCTGTGTAGAGAACAAAATAATGGAAAACTGAATCAGTCCAATGATGGAAGGTTCCTACCCACAGAGGGTTAGATCAATATGTGATCTGAGTTTTGCAGCATTCCCTTTACTAAAGCTACATCACCCCCATTTTCCTTTATTTTGTACTAGAAAGGGTGTAATCATTCCAGAATCTATGTCCCATGGTTGTATGTATATGTATACACCCATGTGTATGTTTATATTTATGTATGTATATACATGTATGTAGGTATGTATATACATACATATCCATACACCTCTGAGATGACTGGCATAGCTAGGTGGTACAGTGGATAGAATGCCTGGGCCTGGAGAAGACCTGAGTTCAAATCCAGCCTCAGACTAGCTGTATGACCCTGGGCAAATCACTTAACTCTGCCTCAGTTTCCTCATCTGTAAAATGAGCTGGAGAAGGAAATGGCAAACTGTTCCCATATCTTTGCCAAATGGGGTTATGAAGAGTCAGACACGACTGAAACAACTGTACAACAACAGCTGAGATGACTGGAGGATCATCAAATAAGAAGTTGCCAGCTCCCTAAATTCTTTAGGGCAGAGAAAGAACCTTTCAGTTACAGGATGATTACCTTTTAATTCCTGTTAAAGTCACCGGGCTTTCAAGCTTCAAGCAAGAAACTAAGCATCAGTGTAAGACTTCTGACGTGCCTTCTGTTGTGTTACTCTGCTGTTTTACCTATTCAGACAGTTCTCACTTTACTTTAGTGGACTGTCGCAGACACCTCTACATAAAGCAATTTTTATGATTTTTATGTAATGAGGATTTGCCCCTACCTACCCACTTCACTTAACCTATATAACAAAGGCATATACAAAAAAAACCTCTACATAAGTCATAAAATGTACTAAAATGCAGACATTAAATACTCTGCCACGATAATAAACAGAATTATGAAATGAAAGGTAAAGTTAATGATAAAGTATGCAAGTAGTGTACAGTAAAGTTAGTGTTGGTATGCAGTATGTTGCCCCTTCCCCACCCACTACACCCACTACCTTTAGCTCTGGTGGTTGGCTCTGCAACTTTTTTCATGAAGCTATCAGGAAATGTTTGGACAGTGGCTCTTATCCCCCTCCCCCTGCCCCCATATATCTGATGATAGCAAGCAGTATTATCCTCAACTAATCTTTGAATTTTTAAAAATCTTTAAGTATTTGGATCTATATTTTCAATACAAGAAAAAAATTCACTCAAATGATGAAATGCTTCTGACAACTGTTTCATTGTGAACCTTTTTGGTTTAACCTCAGACTCTAAAACTTCCTTTTCTTCTTCTGCAATCTTTGCAGCTGGTAGTTCAATCAGATCCTCAGTCAAAATCCTCATTCCTATTTCTTTCAGAATTCTTTAAGTAAAGTTGAATTGGCATAATGTGAATTTACATAAAGCCAGAACAATCTGTACTTGTCATTAGAGGCTCCTCATTCAGGGAGACAGGGCAATCATTGCCCAACTCTACCACTAGGTGGCAAAAGCAGACCAAACTTTTCAAGTCCTACACTGCTCTTTAGCCAGGGTCTAGCTCTGTAGAGCAACCTCAGAATTACTGAATCACAGAATCTCAGAGTTGGAAAGGACTCCACCTCAACAAGCATCCCTCCAATAATATTCTTGACAACCTTTGTTTGAAGTCTGGGTGCTGTCAGGTCTATACTGCCTCTCTCCTCTACCCTGCCTCAGATACTTGCTATCTATGTGATCGTCATCAAGTCACTTAACCTCTGCTACCTCACTTTTCTCATCTGTAAAATGGAGACAATGACAGCACCTACTACTGAGAGCTGTTGTGAGGATCAAATAAGACAAGATTTGTAAAGTGTTTTACAAACAATATATCAATGATCAACGTATGATCTGAGTTTTGCAGCATTCCCGTTGCTAATGCAGGGTAGATAGATGGCTCAATTGATAAAGCACTGGACCTACAGTCAGAAAGACCTGAGTTCAAATCCAGCCTCAGATACTTACTAGATGTGTCACCTTGGGCATGTCACTTAACCCTGGTTTCCTCATCTCTAAAATGAGCTGGAGAAGGAAATTGTAAACCATTGCAGTATCTTTGCCAAGAATACCCCAAATGGGGTCATGATGAAGAGTCGGACACGACTAAAAAATGAACAACAACTCTGCTAATGCAACATTATCTCCATTTTCCTTTATGCACTATATAAAGCACTATATAAATGCTGTTGTTGTTGTTACCTGCCCTGTCTCATTTGTTTGTTACAGTGGAAAAATTCCAGTCCCGGTTTTAGTTGTAACCTAGTTATGAATCCTATCTTTGACACTATGTCAGAGCACTGACTTAGAGTCAGAACTATATTGGAAGCTCAGCTCAGAAATTTATTAACTATGTGACCCCAGATAAGCCATTTAGCCTTACTGTGCCTCAGTTTCCTGATCTGTAAAATGGGGATCATATTGCCCATGGTACCAAACTCGAAGCTGCAGTTATAAGGACCACATATGAGATAAAAAAATGTAGAACCCTTTGCAAATCTTAAAGTGCTATAAAAGTGTCAACTGCTAGTTACTATCAGTTAATGATTTAACCCGAGGAAGAGAAGATACAGCGGGATATGACAGCTTCAAGTACTTGAAGGGATGTCTTACGGAGGAGGGAACAGACAGAAGGTAGAAATAGGAGCAATGGACAGAACGTGCAGAGCCAACTTTGGACTTGACATAAGGAAAAGCTACCTAACATTCAGAAGATCCCAAAGTAAAATGGGCTGCCTTGGGAAGCAGCGGCCTCCCTCTCACCAGACGTCTTCCAGCAGAGTCTAGACGGCCACTTGATGGAGAAGCTGTAATGGAGTCATTTTCTATTGTGGATTGGCCTCCGCGGCTGCTAAGGTCTCTTCCCACTCTAAAATGCTATGCCTTCAAAGTCATTCAAAGTCATTAATCAATAAAGGTTTCCTGTTCTACAGAGCAATATGGAAAAACCCGGGTGTAAGGCATAAGAAAACTTTGTTTCCGCAGATATAGAGGAAGTGGTACTAACAAGAGAATTCAGAAATTGCCACAGGGGTAGAAGGAGCAGTTTTACTTAGAACCGTTTTTCAAAACTAGTAGTGTGGCTAAAAGTGCAGAAAGTAGGACAAAGATTACAAATTGCTCAGACTTTGTGTGCTTAATGAGTCGATGAATATTATCTTCTCCTGGGGGGTGGGAGGGAGGATTAACACAATTTTAGGCACAATGTTTTATGTAGAGGGTGGTAACATATTAACGAGGAATATGAAGTAGGCGTTCTGGGAAGCTGTACACCTCGAAGTATCCAGCCAATGAAGAAACGAGGGAGGGACCTTGCAGTTTGGAACAGGAATATTAACTGCTTGCTTTCGCTTCTGCAGGGTATGTCTGCCTCTAGCAGCACGCCCACTTCTTTCAAGAAGGTATAATAAATGAGCTTGCCTCATTTACCTCGGGAGTCTTTGTTTTTCCTAAAAAGTTATTCTTAACACTGAGTAATTAGTCTGTGCAATATATTGGCTTTAGTTGCAAGACTTGAATCGGGACAAATATAGTACATAAAAGTAAATCTCCTCGAGTGCATTTCATAGGAATGGTAGTTGGGTTGTTTTTTTTTGTTTTTTAAAATTCAGCTTAACAGTCAAGGCTATCTGTTAACTGAAACTTTCCAAAGTTTTTAGAAAGGATAGTGGCCATCCCTTTTAACCGTATTTCTTTCTAAACCAGACCTGTGATTTCATAGGGAGAAGATCCCAATGAGAAACTCCCATTATTAATGGAGGCATATGACTTGTCCAGGGTCATGAAGCTAGTATGTCTCAGAGTCAAGACTTGAACCTAGGTCTTCTTACCTCGGAGGCCAGCTCTCTATCCACTATATCATGCTGCCTCTCATTCCTAGCTATAAACAGGGTACCCCGCCCAAAATCTTAGTGCAGTTTTAGGTTGTAATAATCAGAATTATAAATGCTATGAACAAAAATAATTTGAAAATATAACTATTTAAAATTTTTTACACTTCTGTTAATTTTGAATAATACATTTTTAATTTTACTTTTCAAGAGATGGGACATCCCATCATTATGCATTAAATGAGTGAAAGTTTCTGGATGACACTTTCTCAGATCAGTAGACTGGGAGGAAGGAATAGGGAAAGGGAATAAACATTTTCATAGCATCTACTTTGTGCCACCCACTGTGCTAGGCACTTTACCAATATTATCTCATTTGATCCTCACAACCACCCTAGGTGCTATTATTATCTCTATTTTAAAGATAAGGAAACTGAGGTAGACAGTCGTTAAGTGATTTAACTTTAAACACTAGCTTGAAAGTTATATCCAAGACATATCTTGGACCATAGTTTAAGGTAGAAAATGTTCCTGTAAGACTTGACTCTTTGGCACCTCTCCTATTCATCTTCATTAGAAAGTGGGGAAAGTTGATGTGCCATTTTTATACTAGTGCTTCTGCTAAAAATATTTTAAGTGCTTATTATTTTGAGCCTGAGAAGCAGTGTTGCCTCGTGGACAGAGAGCAGGCCTCAGATCCAAGAAGTCCCACAGTGGACTCAGACTGGCTGTGTGACTCTGGACAAGTCACTTAACTTCTCAGTTCTCTAGGCAACCCTCTATAAGTTGCAAAGAAGGTTTGCAGCTATGATAGAAGGAGTTTTAAGGAGACTCCATTTAAAACTAAATTGTATTCATTTTTATGAATGAATGGTTCTCTAGAGGACTCAAGTAAGGATTAGGAATTTACGATGTTTTAGAGTTGAAGGTGATTGAAAAGAAAGATTTATCCTTAATCTTTGGGTATTTTCCAGAAATTGTTATATTAGGTTTCTATTTATTTATTATATTTATTTATATATAAACTATTTATGAAGTAGTTTTCAGGATGAAATATTAATAAGTCACAAGAGTAATTCAGGTAAGACTCCATATACCCCAAAGTAGACTCAAGTTCAATGCTAACCCTCCGTATTTTTGATTTTTTCACAGTCTCTTTGTGAGAAGCAGCCAAACCATTCTCAGTTTTTGCCCAGAAGTGGATAAACTAAGTTTTAGTGATAAAAATGTATGTATCCCATGGCTTCTATTAATTTTTCTCTGTAAAAATTAATGTAAATTTTTATTTAGAAGTCAATTACACAATTTTTTTTTTTTTTTGCATTTGCTAAAACAATGCTTTGCACAAACTAGTTGCTCAAAACATATAGGAGCTGGAAAAAATTTTAGGGTTCATTTGGTCCAACTCCATCATTTTGCCAATAAAAGTAAATTACAGTGAAATACAAAAAGGCCAGGATACATTTGCAATTACAAAACTGGATTAAAAGAAATCATTATTTGCTGATTGTATCAATAGAGTCTTGGAAGAAAAATAACTTTTATTCTTTGAGGCCATGCTATTGGATAGAGAAGAGAGAATATTTTTAAGTGAAAAACTGAAAGGGGGTTTCACATACATGTATGTATGTATGTACATATAAAATTCTCTTTAAGACAAGACACTCAAAATCTTTAAACCTAGGCTCCGGAGGAAGAAAGAACCTTTGGGAAATCTCTTAGATAAAATCTTCAAGGCAAAGAGACTAGAGAAAGTAACAAAGCCTACTTGAAGTGTAAAAGGAGGGCATGGCTTCAGGTAAAAGTTCCTGAATAATTAATCATTTAAATCTGGTTAATGAACTCAATCTTTAAGACTGCTACTAGAAGAGAAAGCAGCTTCATGCAAAATCTCTTTGATAAAAGAACAAAAAGGCTGGCAACTAAAGTCTGAAGGAGAAAAGAAAGCAGTTGAGATAAAACAAAGGATAAGAGATTCTTATAAATCTTTCGGGTAATCCCCCCAGAGGCCTCTACCATTAGGCCTTTAAAGCCAGGCTTCTGGAGGAAGAAAAGAGGAAATTTCTGATGGGGCAAGGAAGAATAACTTAATTCTTCCCACAGCCCCAGATAAATTGTCAGCAAGGTGAAGTGTAAGGAGTGATAAAACTGAGTCACAGGACATGAATTAAAACCCCCATCTTCGCCACTACAGGTAGGTCCTTAAGCAAGTCACTGAACCGAACTCCCAGGCGTCAGTTTCCTCATGTGTCAAAAGAGGGGGCTGGATTAGATGGCCGATAAAATCCCTTCCAGCTCTGGTTCTGCAGCCCTATGACTTTTCCTGTCAATGCTATAAGCAACAGATCTAGAAATGCATCAAGTGCGGATGAGGATGGGAGCTAGACCCCAAAAAGGAAAAACCCTGGATTTTCTCGCAAGGCCAAATCTCGGGCGTTTGCCTGAGGCTATAATCCCATCAACTGGCCCTTCCTTGTGGCTACACCCAATCTCCCAATTCTGTCACCCTTAATCTAGCCTAGTTTTCCATTGTTTTACCTCCCTGTGGCCCCCAGCCATTTCCCACTCTTAATCCTAGCTAGGCTCCATTCCCCCTTGGCCTCTAGGTCCAGGTCCCAGGAGTTCTGTTCATCCCAGTTTATTGGCCACTCCCATTCAGATCTTCCTTAGACCTCTCCTCCAGTCACCCCAAACTACTTGGCCACTCCTGGGTTCCTCCCAGAGTCTTTCTGTATATAAGGTCCACCTTTTCTCCATTAAGATGCTCAGATTCTTATAATCTAGCTAGTAGCTCACTAATTAATGTTCAGACTCCTTAAGAGTCTGCTCAATATGACAGATGTTCTAATAAAGCTTGTCTTCAGCTGAAAGAAGGCTTGGGTCCGATTCTTTCTGACAGGCCTCGCATGTTGTGATTTTGGGGTCCCATCACCCCTAAACACCTAAATCTCAACAGTGCTGCATCATGGACCATGGGCTCAAAGTAGCCAAACCAGGCCGGATGCCAAGTTCTAGAGAATTCACACAAAGATAGTTGTTTGTTGTTCATCTTTCATTCTTGAAGAGGACCAAGGACATCATGAGGGTGATGTCTTGACTTGTGCCTGAATTTAAGTGAGGCTGAGCTGCACAAAGTTGTCAGCCTCAGTCTCTCCTTCACAGTCATTGAAGTCCAGTGGCAAGACATAAGAAAACTGACGAAGGCCCAGCATGCGGCGGGTAAGAGATTTCAGAGAGGAATAAGTTAAAACAACCACTGTTGACCTTTAAGACAGTAGATTCAGAGGCGGGGAAGAGGGGGGGGATAATCCTTGCATCCTTGATATCCCACTTGCCCTGACCTAGGGTTTTTATTTGGCTTCCATCATAGGATTTAAAGTAGGAAGGAATGATAGGAGTTCTTCTACATGGGGGTGCTTAACAGTTTTATATATAGTCTAGTGAAGTCTGTGGACCCTTTTTTCAGAATAAGGTTTTTAAATGAATAAAATAAAACATATATGATTACAAAAGAAACCAATTATATTGAAATTCAATGATCAAAATATATACATTAAAAAAAAAAACAACACACAAGTTCACGGATTCCAGGTTAAGAACTACTTGAGTCTAACCTCAGGCCCAGAGAGATAAAGATAAACAGTGATTAGCTACGAGCAGAAATCTTTCTTTCCATTCTACTTTAAGCTGTCACAGAATAAAATTATTAAAATTTTTATACCATGTCACACACATAAAGGTTAACTCTCAGTACATCCTATAGCAGATTAGAATTGGTTTTAATGGGGACAAAATTAATTATTTAATTAATATGACTCACTAGAATGGACTCTCCCCTAACATCTGAAAGAAATAAATATCTGCAACCTGCTTGGTGCCTGACAGATTGCAAGCAAATTCTGATTAATTCTTACGTATCATCTGTATTCTCCACTGTCTATGAATCCCCTATTACAACTGGGCAGAAAATAAGAAGGAAAAAGCTAACAGTTCTTCAGGGTAATTCTGAGGGACTAGAAAAGTATTGATTTTGCATAGAAGGGAACTGGCAATTGTTTGAAATAATGCAAAGAAACATGTCCAACTTTGTAACTTGTATTATGAGAATTTAGTAGTTAGCACTTTTATAACAGAAATTAAGTTATGGCAGAAATAATGTAGGATTTGGAGTTAGAGGCACAAAGTTCAAATCCTGACTTTGCTACTTAAAACCTATGTGCATAGGCAGACCTTTTACTTCCAGGGGCCTCAGTTGCTTCGTCTGTAAAATGGAGGTGGGGGCAGGGGAAACCTCTAAGGTTCCTCTGTCTCTAAATCAATAATCCTATTTTTATTTTTATTTTTATTTTATTATTATATTTATTTTTATTTTTATTTATTTTTCTCATAGAAACAATTTTTTTCTCAAATGATGACTAAAAATTTTCCCACTTTTCTGTCATTAAACTAGTTTTGAAGTTTATAAAGGTAAAATTAATTACTTATTTTCAGTCTCCCATATATTCAATCAGTAAGACAAATGTAGACCAATATATGAACAATACTTTATAACTCTAAATCACTATGTGAACATAAACTGGTAACACAGGGGTAAATTTGGGAGTTAGATTGCTAATATTTAAGAGATTAAGCAGTCCCTATATATGATATGACTTCCTCATTGCTAGCAAATACAGGCTGAAACAGATTATTTTATTTTTATTGTTGTGGCAACTAGCAACCACTTCTTCACCAGTTTAACATCTGGCACATTCTCTGCAGGTCTGCTTGACCAAGAACAGCAGTCCCTGCTCTTTTTTTTTCATTTTTTGGGGGCCCAAGAGTTAGATATCAATCAATCCATAGGCATTTATTAAAAACTCACTTTGTGCCAGGAACTGTGCTACCCAATGGGGATACAAAAAAACCAAAAACACCAAAACAAAACAAAAACAATCAGCGTCTTCCCTCAAGGAACTTACATTCTTTTTTTTTTTTTTAAGCTTTCTCTGCCCATAACAGATTTATTCAGAACCACTAACTTGAGTTTACCTGTCACCCATGCACACCTTAACTGTATTAATATCAGTTCCTGATGTCCAGGTAAGACTTCAAGAAGTTATGAATCAGTCTTATCACAGCTAATAATTTTTCAAAATGTGCAGTTTTTTTTAACATTTAAATTTATTATTTATTTTTAAAACTTTTTTTCTTTGTAATTTTTAACTTCTATATTCTCTCCCTCCTTCCCACCCCTCCCCTACCCATTGAGAAGGCAAGCTATAAGATTTCAGTTATACCTGTGAAATCATGCAAAGCATATTTCCATAATAGCCATTTTTAAAAGCAAGAAAAATAAAGAAAGTGAGCAAATTACACTTTAGTTTGCCCTCAGAGTTCATCAATTCTCTCTATTCAAGCAGAGAGCATTTTTTTATCATGAATCCTTTGGAATTGTCTTAGATCAGTGTTTTGATCACAGTAAGCAAGCCTTTCACAATTGATCATCATTACAACACTGCTGTTACTATGCACAATCATCCACTGGTTCTTCTTACTTCACTTTGCATCAGTTCATATAGGTCTTGCCATGTTTTTGTGAAACCATCCCCTTTGTCATTTCTTATATATCATAACAGTACTTCATCACTATCATATGCTGCAACTTGTTCAGCTATTCTCCAGTTGATGGGCATCCCCTCAATTTCCAGTTCTTTGCCAGCACAAAATGAACTGCTGTAAATGTTTTTGTATGTATAGGTTCTTTTGCTTTTCCTTTGATCTCTTTGGAAATATAGACTTAATAGTGATATTGCTTGGTCAAAGAGTAGCAGCTTACATTCTGATGGGACAGGCAACATTTAAATCAGGATAAATAGAGTAGAGGGAAAGTAATACAAGTAGGGAATGGCACTAACTACTGGGTAGACTGGGAAAGGCCTTCTAGGAGAGGTAGTACTTCAGTTGGGTATTAGAAGAGACCAGATATTCTAAGAGGTTGAGAGGGAGCATTTTCCATTCATGGGGAACAACCAGTACAACAGCAGGGAAAAGGAGATGGAGTACGGTGTAGAAGGCAGAACAAGGACAGTATGACTGGGTCACTGAATATGTGGAAAAGAATAGAATGTAAGATTTGGAAAGGTAGATAAGGGCCAGGTTGTGAAGAGCTTTAAATGCCAAACAAAGGGTTTTATATTTGATCCTAGAGTTAATAGGAAGCCACTGGAGTTTACTGAGCAGGGGTATGACATCGTCAGACCTGTGCTTTAGGAAAATTGCTTTGTCAGCTGAGTAGAGAATAGACTGGAGTGGGAAGAGACTTGAGGAAGGGAGTACAATTTGGAGACTCTTACAATAATTCAGTTGAGAAGTAATGAGTCCTGAAGTAGGGCAATGGTGTCAAACTCCAATAGAAACAGGAGCCATTGCACATTAAGGATCCCTGCAGGTCACATATTAACTTAGAAAACCACATATATTATATATATATATATATATATATATATATATATATATATATATATAT
>NW_020950566.1:6344231-6455681 GCF_900497805.2 Vombatus ursinus | reverse complement strand
TATATATATATATATATATATATATATATATATATATATATATATATATAATATATATTTAAAATTAATACATCAACACATTAAAGTAAGGTATGAACTACATTTTAATCTGGTTCAGGGTGTATAGGATGATGTTGTGAGTTGTGTGTGTTCCGTGAACAGTGTGTTTGACACTTCTGAAAGAAATTTTTAAAATCTGGCAACTGATTGGCTGTGTGTAAGATGGGCTGAATGAGGGGACTCAAGGAGGATACCAAGATTGTGAACCTAGGTTATTAGAAGGATGTGGTCCCTACAAAAGAGAATTTTAGAAGACGGAAAGGTTTGGGAGGGTGACTATTCCTATCTTTTGCCATCCTAGCCAATTAAGACAAAGAACTCAGGCTACTTAAACTGTTTACAAAATAAAGGATGAAGACACCTTGACAAATTTCTTCTATGAGATAAATATGGCACTGGTACCCGAATCAGGAATCAGAGAGAGATACAGTAAAGAAAACTACAGATCAATACTCCGGCACTCCAATGGAACTAATGTCATCAACACAAGTATTTCCTCCAATGATGCAGATTGCAACTCATCCATTCTTGTACACTCTGTGTCATTCCTATGCATGCCCTACTATAATGGCAGGGGCCACCCAATGTGCTAGAAGCTTTCCTCCAGTTCTCTTGATACTATGAGGAATTATAAAATCTATAGGCAACAAGTCATATTAATATCATTAATACTAAAGCAAAAAAAAATTATCAAAGAAGCTAAAACAACATATTAAAAATTATTCATTATGACCAGGTTTCATTGATAGTCAGAATTCAGGGATAATTCAATATTAAGAAAACCATAAATATCATAAATTACATCAATAATAAATATCAAAATCACAAATTATATCACTAAATAAAGAAAATACTTGTCACAATGTCTAAAACAGGACAGGAAAAAAAGGATCTATCTAAAATCCAAAGCTAGTAATATTTGTAAAAGGAAAACACTGATTGTTTTCCAGATAAGATAAAGGTAAAGCAAGGAAACCCATTGTTTCTATTAAATCCTTCCACAACTAACTCAATAAAAGTGTGATGTCCATAATGTATATGGAATTTACTCAAATCATAGGATCAAAGATTTAGAGCTGAAAGGGACCACATAGGCCATCTAGTCCAATTTGTTCATTTTACAGTTAAGGAAACTGAGGCCCAGAGAAGTTAAATGACTTGCCCGATGTCACATAAACAGTAAGTGAAATGGGTAGAATTCAAACTTAGATGCTCAGACTCCAAATCCAGTGAGCTTTTCTATTGCATAAGCTTAAGAATCATTTCCCAACAGATAAGTTGTCAAAGGATATAAAAAAGTTTTTTTCTTTTTTTTAGCTTGTTTTTCTTCTTTTAAAAACAAGCTATCATAAATAACTAAAACTATTTGGAACCATGATAATCAAAGAAATGAAAACAAAAGCAACCATTAGGTATGGCTACCAGAGCAAAGAAAGACGTCAAAAGGTAGGAAAACATTGTTGGAGATGTGGTAGGAAGGCAGGCACATTAATCCATGTAATCCACTGCTGGTAGAACTATGAATTGAATTGACCTTTCCTGAAAAATAAAAAAAAATTGGAATTCTGCAAGAAAAAAAAATTACAAAATTTTTGGCCCAGTGACTACTACTTGGACTCTATGCCAAACAGATCATTGATAGCAAGATGAAGGTGTCAAAAAATGTTCATAGCCAGCTTTATTTGCAATAAAAAGCTGGAAACAAAATATGGGGCCAACAATTTAAGAATAGTTAAATTATGGTATATAAATGTAATGAAATATCACTTATTCATAAAGAATGGAACAAAAAATTCAAAGACATGTTGATTTGTATGAAGTAAAGAGTCAAGAAAGTATAATCAAAAGAACAACGGATGTAACGATTACAACATTGTTAACACACTACAGAGTGGTAGCAAAACCCTAGTCAAATGCAATGGTCATTGTTAGCACTTTTGCACTGCCTCTGGAGTATCACCCCCCAACTCATATTGGTAGGTTGGAGCCCCAGAGGGATGTCTACTCCAGGTCTAAGGTACTCTGTGGGTCTACACTTCTGTGGCTTACTAGCAACTATCAATGTGTTCACCTTTAATACATTATCAGTTGACGCAATTAGCTCAAAGCAATGGCATTTATTAAAATGCATCATGAGAGCTAGAGCCGTAACAGCTAGGTGGTGCAGTGGACAGAGTGCTGGCCCTGAAGTCAGGAGGATTTGAGTTCAAATTTGGCCTCAGACAACTTACTAGGGTATGACCCTGGGCAAGTTACCCTGTTTGCCTCAATTCCTCATCTGTAACATGAGCTGAGGAAGGAAATGGCAAAACACCATAGTGTCTTTGCCAAGAAAACCCCCAATGGGGAGAGTTGGATACGACTGAAACAACTCAACAACATAAAACAACGTCACCATAAAAGTGAGGTATGCTCTCCCACAAATACACATAGCATAAGTGGGGACAACAGGCACACAGGTAGAGTAGAGAAATTGAGATAGAGAGGCACATGGATAGGGGACTGAGGTAGCTTAGACAACTCATACCTCTTTTTTCCAAAGTCTTTCTTCATGGTGTCCTTATGATACACTCCCCTGGCACAGCACCTCTTCTGAGCTAGTCTCTGCACTGAGCTCTCTCCACCTGTTGCTTTCTGCAATTCAACCTAACTTTGCAGTAGAACTCTGGTGTGTCCCCTTTTGGATGGGTGTATCCTAGTGAGCAAGTTGTTCAGCTCAATGGGGGAAGGGGAAAATCCCTCCACCCCCCAGTCCCTGCTGTACTCTGGAAGAGACATAAGGAAAAAGGCCACTCCAAAGGTAACTAAGTTTCTATTATTTTCAAGGCACTGTCTCATTTGGCCTATGGCGATAATAAATAGTGCAAAGTGCTTGAATGGAAAAGAACAAAGAAAATGGATGGAGTGTATAATTTCAATTGGAGTTATGAGGAAATGGGGTGTCATAGTCCAGTGCTTGAAATGAGATAAAATGTTACTGCAGCAGTCTTCATGCCCTCACCTCCTATCTTGCTTCAAGGGCTTAAAAGAAAATAGTATTACAACCAGAACCATGCAAATTTTTCAGAATTCAAAATTTCAACTTTGTTATTATTCAGTCGTGTCTGACTGTTTCTTGGCAAAGATACTGCAGTGGTTTGCCATTTCCTTCTCCACTGTGTCCGGATTTTACAGATGAGGAATGGAGGCAAATAGGGGTTAAGTGATGTGCCCAGGATCACACAGCTAAGTGTTTGAGGCCGTATTTGAACTCGGATTTTCCTGAATCCGGGCCGGTGCTCTATCCACTGCACCAGATTTAGAGCTGAAGATCATCTAATCCAATCTAATCTAATCCAGTTTGACAACTGGGGAAACTGAGGCCAGGGAGGTTAAGGCACCCAAGGTCACACAAGAAGTCTGACGCCAAATCTAGTGTTTGAATTTTTGGTAAATATACACGTATATTATTAGTGAGTTTACAAACCAGCTAAAGTTCGTACAGCTAACCAGTTACAATCACAGGCTGTCTATCTTGCTGCCTGCTGAGTTCTTTTTAACTTCCGTACCCGAAGCAGGTCAAGGGCATTCTAATAAAATAACAGCAAAGCAAAGGAGACTTGGAGAATACACACACATGCGCATCTACCCCTTTCTTTTAAGCTCGGCGACGATCCTTGTACGCATGCGCCTCTCTCTAGACTAGGTGCCCCGGGAATCAGAGCGCGTGCGTCCAGCTTCCATCCAAGCCCCAAACCTTTTACGGAGGGGGAGGGTACCTCCTCTCGGTCCATCCGCTCCGGCCTGTAGCGTAAGCTCGGTTGCTACGGGCGACCGTAGGCTCTGGATTCTCGGTAGTGGATTCAACGGGTCTGAGAGCAGCGCCCTCCCAGAGTGCTGCGCGGCGACGCCTGCTGCTTTGCTGTCATGGCCGGGGTGCTGAAGAAGGTGAGGGGGCCCTTTGGAGGTCAGACGGGGCGCAGACCGTGATCGGGCGGATGACGCCCGGGTGGTCGAGACTGCGGGGCGGGGATGGATCGCGGGCTGGCTCCGTGTCTTCTCAGAGAGGAGACCGAGGCCACGAGAGGCTCCCTCAGGCTCGGAGCTGGGCAGGCTTGGCTGGGAGCTCGCTGAGGTGCTGTAGGGCCGCGGGCGCCCGAGCGGCCCCGATCCCTGGGGCTCCTCCCCTCCCCTCCCTTCCTCTCCCTCCTCCCTCCTCCCCACTGCCCTCTCTCTTCTGCTCCTCGTCCTTCTCCCTTTTCTCCCTCCTCCCCCTCACTGCCTCCTCCCCTCCTGTACCGTCCTTCCCTTTCTTCTGTCCCTCCTCCCACTAACTCCCTCTTTTTCTCCCTCTTTAACGTTGCCCTTCTCCCCCCTCTCTCTCCACTAACCCTTCTCCCTTTTCTTCCTCTCCTTTCACCCTCCTTCCATCCTCCTTTTTCTCCCTCCTCACCTTTCTTCTTCCTTCTCCACTCTCCCTCCTCCTCCTTCTCTTCCCTTTCTCCTTCCCCCTCCCCTGGTAGTAGACCGGGAATGACCAGAGTGTTTTGTTTTTGTAGACCACAGGTCTCGTTGGACTGGCAGTATGTGAGACCCCACGGGAGGTACGTGTCAGTTTTCTTTATGTATTTCCCAGCCCTCAAGTAGAAATAAGCTCCTGTGGCCTTGCATGTGTCAGGAACCCTGTTGCGGTCACCATAGGACGCTAGTGGTAGTTGCCTGGGTCAGCCCCTGGGAAGCCTCCCTAGTTCAAGTCATCCTAACTCAGACATGTAGTTGCAGCTGAAGCGTTGAATGATTTTAAGCCTTTAAAGTGATGGAATCTTGAGACTTGGGTTCAGATTTTGGATTTGAGTCTTTCTAAATGGGTTACTTTGGGGGAGTTGTTTAACCTTTCTGAATCTTTGTTTTCCCATCTTGCATTATCTGCCGCCCAGTATTGTTGGGGTGAAAGTACATATAAATTTATTAGACAATTATGTTACTGATTTTACTAATAATAGTCTGTTCATTGAATGACATTAACTATACTAGTTCCTGTTTTTGTTACTAACGATAAAATTTTAAAACAATTTATACCAGAGAAGATAAGAATTTTTTTAAAGTGGACTTGAAGTATTTTTATTAAATTCCAGTAGATTGTTTATTGTCTTAATTATTCAACAAATACTTATCACACACTGTGCATTGTATAGTACTTTAAGTTTTTTCAAAGTACTTTCCTCAAATGTCATCCCTTTTATGGATGAAGAAACTGAGGTTCTCAGAGATTGTGACTTGATATTGTTTAAGTGCCAGAAAGGCAGGATTTCAACTCAGCTTTCTTTTGCTCCAAGTCTAGAATTCTGTCTACTAGGCCATGATGCTTGTGTACTCTTTGAGCACTAGAAAGCACTTCTTGTTGTTGTTTAGTCAATTCAGTTATGTCCAATTCTTCTCGACACCTTTTGGGGGGGGGGTTGGGCTCAGTTACTGGAGTGCTTTGCCATTTCCTTCTCTAGCTTATTTTACAGATGAGGAAACTGAGGCATACAGGATTAAGTGAGTTGCCCAGGGTCACACAACCAGTGAGTGTCTGAGGCTGGATTTGAATTCAGAAAGATGAGTCTTTTTGACTCCAGGCCAGATAATCTGTCCACTGAGCCACCTAGCTGCCCTGGAAAGCACTTAGGGAAAGATAGATTAATGCTAAGATTTAGCCCTGGCTTAATGGAGCTCACAGTCAAGTAGGGTTATCAAACACATCCGCAGACAATGATACAAAATGACAAAAATTCATAAGAGATGGTACAAGCCAAGTGCTAATCAAGGTCTGAAGGAAGAAAGAATATTAGTGACTAAGGAAGATGAGAGAAACCTTCTTCTAGATGAAATTTTAATTGTACCTTAAAAAACATTGGATTTCAAAAGGCTGAGGTTAAATGGAGAGGGGTAGAGTTAAGAGGGTTTTCCAGGTATTGGGAACAGTATGAACAAAGGCACAGATGTGGGATATAATGGGATGTGCTTAAGGACTTGGGAAGTAGTTGAGTTTGGCTGAACTATAACATATAGAAAGGAGTTATATGAGATGAGTACAGAACGTAGAGTGGTACCAGATAATAAAGGCTCTTAAATAATGGGCTAAGGATTTTGGGTGTTAATTGGTAGATAATAGAGAATATTGAAAGGTTTTAAGCAAAAAAAAATTACCAAGCTTGTACCTAAAGGAAGCTAATTTGGCAAAAGCTGGATTAAAGTAGGAAAAATGGAGTTGAGAAGACTAATTAGGATGCTATTTCAGTAATTCATTCTTAACTGTTTGGATATTGCAGAAAGGGAAAAATCAAAGTTACAGTTAAGATTTCAAACATAAGTAACTGGTGACCTCTCTAACAGCAATGGGGAGTTAAAAGGGGAAGCATATCGAGTGGGAAAATAACGTGATTTTGGACATACTGAGATTCTGTGAAACATCTGAAGGAGATGTTTTTATAGGGTTCTAGGTTCAGCAGAAAGAGTATTATATATATGGAGATATAAATTTGGGAGTCATTTGTGATAATACCAGCTGACATATAATGCATTAAAGCTTGCAGTTCATTTTACATAACATTCTTATTTGAGCCCCACAATGACCCTGAAAGATAGTACTACAGATAATATTATCAGGGAGCTAAAGTGACTTGTCTGTGCTCACATGGCTAATAAGTATTAGAACTTGTATATTCCTGACACCAAGTCCAGCATTCCATGCATGGGTGCCATGCCACCTCTCAAGGCAGTGTGGAGACGACCATCGAAACCAAGAGAATTAATGAGATTTCCAAGGGAGAATATATCTTGATCCTCTGAGCTACTGGTACTTTCTTTCCCAAAATTTCCTTGTGTTCATTGTGTGTGTGTGTGTGTGTGTAATGAATATATGTATATATATTCTTCCTATGCTTACATATGTACATGTTGTCATCCTGTTAGAATGTGAGCTCTTTAAGTGCAGACATTTTTGCTTTTGTCTTTGTATGCCATGAATTTAGCTCAGCTCCTCACACTGGGATCTTGGGCTTATTGATTGATTGAAAGGAGAAAGTAGAAATGTTAATTGGTTGATTAACGGATGAAAGAAGACAGGGCCAAGAACAGAACCTCTGAAAAAACCAACCTTAAGAGGTCAGGAAAGAGGAGCTAATGAAGATAAAGTAGTGAAATGCAAAATTCAGTCTAGTTTTTCTAAATCCAAGAGAAGAGAATATATGAAGAAGGGGAAGGAGTGTCAAAAATTGCAGAATCAGAAGATAAGAATTAAGAAAGACTTGATTTGGAAAATTAGGACATTGATTTTTTGAAAGCAGATTCAGTATAGTAGTAAGGAAGCAGATTGTGTAGGTATCATAGGCTACTTTTTTGGAGAAGTTTGCCTCTGAATGGCAAAGAGATGGGATAGGATAGAGGGGAGGCCTTTTTTTTCCCCTTTAAAGCTGAAAGAAACAACATGTTTGGGGAGATGGGAATGAGACACTGGAGAAGAAGAGATTGAAGATTCATGATAATTGGTGGAGCAAAATAATTGGAGACAGTAGGGGATGGTATCAAAGGCACAAATTAATCTTGGAAAACAATAGGGATACCTCATTCTCTGAAGCAAAGCTATTTAGAAACATACAGATTTTAGGGTATAAAGAAAATGTGTTCTGAGTCAGATACTCTTCACAGGCTCAGGATTGGTTTGCAATAAAACATTTATGGACCGTAAAATAAAGTAAAAATAAAATGACCCCTACTAAGATTAAAATGATGTGATTTGCTAAAAGTACATTCGTATTCCTCTTTGTTCCTCTTCATTCTTCAGAGCAGCAGTGCTGGGTCAGAAAGATAAACTGAACGAAAATGGGAATTCTCTCAAACCTCAGTAATGCCAGCTCCCCAAAGGCTCCCCGCATGGTCTTTTAATATCCGTCTCTAAATCAACCAAGATTCCAAGAGGAGAGCCTTCTTTCTTCTTTAAAGAGAAACCACATTTGCAACCAAGTGGAAGTCATTCCAGGAATTCAGGGATGGTTTAATATAAGGAAAATTATTAACATAATTGATCATCTCAATAACAAAACCAACAAAAGTCATACAATTATATCAGTAGATGCAGAAAAGCTTTTAACAAAATACAACACTCATTCCTATTAAAAACACTTGCAGGCATGGGTATAAATGGATTTTTCCTTAAAATGATAAGAAGCATCTACCTAAAACCATCAGCAAGCATTATTTGTAATGGGGATAAGCTAGAAGCCTTCCCAGTAAGATCGGGAGGGAAACAAGCATGCCCATCATCACCAGTATTATTCAATATTGTATTAGAAATACTTGCAATAGTAATAAGAAAAGAAAAAGAAATTGAAAAATTCAGAGTAGGCAGTGAGGTAATAAAACTCTTTTTGTAGACAATATGATGATATACTTGGAAAATCCTAGAGATTCAACTAAAAAGTTAGTTGAAGCAAAGTAGCAGGATATAAAATAAACCCACATAAATCATCAGCATTTCTATTTATCAACAACAAAACCCTGTAAGAAGAGATAGTAAGAGACACTCCAGGGGCAGCTAGGTGGTGCAGTGGATAGAACACCGGCCCTGAAGTCAGGAGGACCTGAGTTCAAATGCAGCCCCAGACCCAACACTTGACACTTACTAGCTGTGTGACCCTGGGCAAGTCACTTAACCCCAATTGCCTTTAAAAAAAAAAAAGAGAGACACTCCATTTAAAATAGCCATGGACATGGACAGTTATACTGTAGACAGTTAAAATACCTGGGAGTATACCTGCAAAGACAAACCCAGCAACTACATGAACATAATTACAAAACACTTTTTATACAGATAAAGTCAGATTTAATATTATTACTTGTTCATGGGTGGGCAGAGCCCACCATAAGAAGAATGACAATTCTACCTAAACTAATCTACTTATTCAATGACATCCCAATTAAACTATCAAAAAATTATGTACTGAGCAGAAAAAATAGTAACAAAATTCATTTGGAAGAACATAAGGTCAACAGTATCAAAGGAATTAATTAAAAGGTGTCAAGGAAGAAAGTTTAGCAATATCAATAAATTATAAGGCAAAAATTATCAAAATTATCTGGTACTGGCTAAGAAATAGAAAGGCGAATCAGTGAAACAGGGTATGTCTATACAATACACAATAGTAAATCATTATATTACCCTTGTTTTTGACAAATGTAAAGATTTAAGCTTTTGGGAGAATTCACTATTCGGTAAAAATTGTTGGGAAAATTGGAAAACAGTCTGACAGAAATTGCCTATAGACCAATATCTTATATCCTTTACCAAGATAAGGTCAGAATGGATACATGAACTAGGTATAAAGGGAGATATCATAAGAAAATTAGGAGAACATGGAACATATTACCTGTCAGACTTATGGATAGGAGAAGAATTTATGAATGAACAAGAAATGGAGAGCACTGAGGGATGTAAAATAGATAGTTTTGATTAGATTAAATTGAAAAGTTTTTGTGTAAATAAAACCAATGTAGCCAAGATTAGAATTAGGATCTGAAAATTGAGGGAAAAAAATTGTAGATAGTTCCTCAGATAAAGGTCACAAATCTTAAATATATAGAAACCTTTATCAAATGTATAAGGATATGAGTCATTCTTCAGTCGATAGTCAAAGGATGTGAATAGGCAGTTTTTAGATGAAGAAATCAAAGCTATATATAGTCATATAAAATATATTCTAAATCATTATTGATCAGAGACATGCAAGTTAAAATGACTGAGAGATCTCATACCTATCAGATTGGCTAAAATGATAGAAGGGAAAGATGATGAATGTTGGAGGGGATGTGAAGAAATTGAGACACTAATACACTGTTGGTGGAACTGTAAACTGATCCAACCATTTTGGAGAGCAATCTGAAATTATGCCCAAAGAATTATAAAACTGGTTATATCCTTTGACCCAGCAATACCACTATGAGGTCTTTCCCAAGGTGATCAGGGAAAAAGGAAAAGAACCTGTATGTTTTAAAATATTTATAGCAGCTCTCTTTGTGGTGGCAAAGAACTGGAAATTGAGGGGATGCCCATCAATTGGGGAATGGCTAAACAAGTTGTAGTATATGACTGTGATGGAATACTCCACTCCACTCTGGATTTGAGTTAGTATAAAGTGTTTGTTGTTGTTATTAGTAATTTCAGTATTATTTTTTAAAAGTATTGCCCATAGTTTTTAATATTATTTTAAACTAGAAAGTTTATGCAACTGTCTTTTCAGCGGCTAAGATTATTATATTCGAAGATTCTTGATGCTCTTGAGTTTATGCCCTCAAATGCGGCCTATAGAAAGTACACAGAACAGATTACAAATGAAAGGCTGAATGTGGTAAAAGAGGTAAGTAGCTGGTCTGTTTTATTCCATCAAGTTTGTGGGGCCCAGTGCATTCTGTGAGCAAAGATTATGTTTATTCTCCTTCCTTATCCATTGTCATTTTTTCTGTCATTCCTGCATTTATCTGTTGCTTAGGATTCTCCCTAGCACTTTGACTATTTTCCCTATTCTTCTATTTCTGCCTGTTACTACTTGTCCTTTTCTTTACTTTTTTAATTTTCTTTTTTCTCTATACTGTACAGTTTGTCTTCCCTCTAAGTTTTCCCCTTAAATATACAACTGGAAGGTGCGTGATGAATGAATGCAAGTAGAAAATATTTTAAATACTTTTGTTGCTGATATAAAATTTTGCCAAAATGTGTTATCCTTTTTTTCTGAGAGGTTTGACTCTGAACCTGCCTAATGTAATACTGTGCGCACAAGGTGTCCAATATTTTGGTATTGAATTGGAATATAGTTACCTAAAATTTCTTAGCTACAAAACCCACAAGAAATGAGTCACAGAATTTCAGAGATGGAAGAAGCACCTCAGTAGTCACCTATTCCAATCCATATCTTTAAAAAAAAAAATCCCTTTACAACATACCATGGATTTAATTACCATCTCTTTGCCAGTGATTCTCAAATCTGCCTATCCTGCCCCAGTCTCTCTGATGACTTCTAGTCTTGAATCTCCAGTTGCCTTTCAGACATCTTGAACTGGTTGTTAAGTAGATTTTAAACTCAATATGTCCAAAATAAAATTCATTATCTTTCCTCCTAAACTTTCCTCCCCTCTTCCTTCCTCAAGGGCAACACCGTCTTCCAGCCCCTCAGGCACACAATCTAGGAATCATCCTGGATTCCTCACTACCTCTCACCCTCCATGTCCAAGCTGTTGCCAAGGCCTGTCAGTTTCACCTTTGCAATATCTCTTGAATATGCCCCTCTTCTCTCCTCTGACACTGCCATGACTGGTGCAGGCCCTCATCACCTCACCCCTGTTCTCTTGTAATAGTGTATTGGTGGGTCTGCCTGCCTTAGGTCTCTCCCCACTCTAATCCATCCTCCATTCAGCCACTAAAGTGATTTTCCTAAAATGCAGGTCTGATCATGTCACATATCCCCATTCCCCCAACTCAGTAAACTCCAGTAGCTCCCTATTGCCTCCAGGTTCAAATGCAATATGCTCTGTTTGACATTCAGAGCCCTTCATAAGCTAGCTACCTTCTCTCTTTCCAGTCTTCTTATATCTTATTTCCAACACATACTCTTTGATTCGGTGACACTAGCGTCCTGGCTGTTGCATGAATAGGATACTTCATCTCCCAGCCCTGGGCTGTTCCCCATGTTTGGAGCCTGACTTCTGTGGCTCCCTTTATCTATTTGCAACTTCCTTCCTTTGTTTTTACCACTTTTTACTAAAACATGGCTCCTATCAGTTTATATTTCACTAAAATCTACAAATCTTTTTCAGAAGAACTATTATCTTTGCTGTATCTTCCCTGTCCCGTGTTTTTCAGTTTTTTTTAAAATCCAAAGTGTAAAACTTTATATTTATCCCTACTAAATCTCATTTCACTCAATTTGGACCAGAACTCTATCTAAGAATCGTTTTGGAGTCTTAACTGCCATCCATTGTGTCAGCTATCTTCAGCTTTATGTCATCTGCACATTTACTAAGGATGTAATCTAGGCCTTTATTCAAATCATTGATCAAAAGGATAGCACAAAGACAAGCACAGGTGTCTGGGGAATTTTGCTAAAAATCTTCCAAGGATGTCCCAAGATCACAGAATTTAGAGGTGGACGAGACGTTAGTTGTTATTTGGTCCACTCATTTAACAGATCAGAAATTGAGGCCCAGAGAAGTGGTCACTTGCTTAGGATTACATAGGTAATCCAAATTCTCTAATTTAAAATTCATTGTCTTTTCCATTCTAACATTATATTGTACTAGAATATTTCTTGGAATCTTTCTGAAAAGTTTGTTATGAACTATGCCAATTTTTTCAGCAGAGGAATGAATTATGTCTAATGATAGACTAGTGAGATCCTTAAAATTTTTATTTTAGAAATATAAAATGAAGTTTCCAAGTTCTGTCATATGTATATTAGCATGTAATCTTAAAACATATCAGGTATTTTACTTATGAGAAAATTCACTGAAATAGTAGAGAGAATGATACTTAGAAGAGCTTATTTGGTCAGATCCTGAAAGATTTAAGTAGCATAATTATAATGAATATTTTTTAAATGTAAATTTTGCTAATGTATGATTTACAGATATTCAAATATTGGGTCTCAACATTTAAAATCCTATTTTTGCCTTTTATTTGATATTATAGGAAACAGATCTTCAGAAACTAGAGGATAAGCTTCAGGCCGGCCAGCTAGAAGAGGTGATTCTTCAGGTAAGGATGACCAAAACTACTTGAATGCTTAAAATATTTGAATACTTAAAATGCTGACTATTTATTTGCCTTAGTAGTTGGGAAAGGAAGAGAGAAAGTGGCCCACTAAGAAAGCTAAAACAAAGTTATTGTATTGTATATTTGAGTGTAGGGTAGATGAAAGTTTTACCTTCTGTTATTGGTGTTTTTTCTCTTTCTGGATTCAAAGGTGAGATGTGACGTTGATGTTTCAGATGAAAAAACAAAGATGTCATATTATAACCCAAAACTTTAGCTCACCTTAACCTGGAAAGAAAACAAGCATTTTTTTGACCTTTATGTGTGTCGCTAAAGTCTTCAAAGCCTGGCTGCATTTTTGCAGCTGTAGATGTAAGTGGGACGTGTTGTGTCTTCTGGGTTGGCCAAGGAAATACTGGATTTCTGAATCCCAGTTGTTGAGGTGTCAGTGTAGATTTTATTCATTACAAATGAGTTTCATTGTTAGAGGAAAATGATGAAAAAGTAAGACCGCTGATTTTTATTTTAATTATCTCACTTTATATTCTTAATTTTTAATAAGGTGTCACTGTATACAGTAAACTAAATAAGAAAATGGTTTTAAAACAGAAAACTTATTTGGAAAATTTTGCTTTTGACTAAATTCAGGAATGCTATAAACATTGCAGGTTTTAGAAGGTACCTTTTTTATTTGTTCAAGTTGGCCTGAAGTGTTAGTCGTCATTATCTAATGTTAGAACATGATTCAGTTAAGAGGTTGAACTTGGTGCCATCTTCTGGCTTTTAACATTTTCTGACTCGCCTGAAAGGTGGTAACTGTAGCAATTGAAATAGAATCTATTAATAGTAATAAATGTAAATTGAACAGTGTGTTCACAATGTCACCTTTTCTCCCCTTATTTTATTAATAGGCTGAAAATGAATTATCACTGGCAAGAAAAATGTTGACATGGAAACCCTGGGAACCTTTAGTGGAAGAACCGCCAGCCAACCAGTGGAAATGGCCATTATAATAAATGTTAAATATCTATGATATGTAGTTTTTTTAAATCATTAAACATCTGTTTAAATACTATTAAAATATTTTTTGAATTATTGGAACTTTATTAATAGGAAAACTGAAACAAAGTAGTTAGGGACAAAAAATTAGTGAGAGATTAATATATGATAGGGATGGACCATGGCCATTTTAATCTGAAAAGCATTTATTCATAAAACATTATTTTAAAAACCCTTAAAGAAGTGATTGCAGTTTAATTTGGAAAATCTAATCAGAAACTTTTTTTTTAATCTTCAATCCAAGAACAAAGAAAGCAACAGAGACTAATAATCTAAGGCATGAGAAACAATCAGAAATTGAAGTATAATCTGGATAGGTTTATGGAAGACTTCCTTTAGTATTTTTCAACATTTAATTTAAAAGTTTGTGCTAAGTTATGTTAATTTCTAGGAAAGAACTGAATAAGGTGGTATGCTTGAATTTTAATTGAACACTTTTAAAATGTTGAACTGTTGTATGGAAAGCACCTGATTAGCCCAGATTCTAAAACTTATCAATTGAATGTTTTTATGTAATTGTATGCATTTTTCCACATTCTGAAAGTAATAGGAGATTTTCAAATTGAGGTTGACCTGCTTGGCTTTGAGTGTATGTATTTAGTGAAGAAAAATGTAAATTTAATATGTGCAATTTGGTTCTTAGGTATATTAAACAGAAATGTTTACTGAATTCATTGTAGAATTCTTTTTTGGCTAAATTTTTCCACATGATTTCCCCTCAAGTGTACCTGTTTTCTTTTTTTCTCCACTCTGTCATCTTTTGACTTTACTTTCCTTTAAATACTTAAATTCTATTCATTGTAAAAGAAGAAGACTAGATTTGGTATGTGAGGAAAATAAAAAAAAAAGGTTCCTTCCACTGAGAAGCAATTGGAGAAGCTCCTTAATTTCCATTTAAAGAGAATTGTATACTGGCCATTAGCCTATAAATTATTCAACTTAAATAGCTTAGCTCTCTCAAAATCAAAGGTGGAATTGCTATAGTGGAAGAAATCTTGAGAATTCATGTTGTCTCTATATTCAAAACATCCCAAGTAGATATTTGGACTGGATAAACTTTACAGAAATTTTCACATAGTAGCTAGCAGTGTATTACAAAAATCATTAATGGAAATAGGCAGTAGACCATCTGGAGAAAGCAAATTAAATTTCCCCCAAAGTTTTCTATATGTCATATTTCTCTTTTTCTCTCCCTTCCTCTAAAAATCAATATATATCCAGTTGAATTTTTTTAGCTGCAGTATACCCTTATTTGCTTTTTTTTTTCCCCTTTCCATGTTCTTTCCAGGAAGAAACATATTTATGGTCTTTTGGGGGGCAATAGTCTATATCTAGTGCTACAAACCCTTGATTCATTAAACATGACTACATTTAGTTCTGAATCATAGAGTACATTATGCCTGCTGGAATCAATATATTGGATTGTAATGCATCCCAAAGTGCAACATGTGTTTGTTAATGACAATTTGCAATTTGCCATTTACGTAAAAGTGCTTTTTAAAATATAAAGGGCTATAAAAAGAGGGATTTATTCTTAATAACTATGATCATACTTGGATATTTTGAAAATTCTTCCCTGCTGTTAGAACCAGAATGGATAAAAGATAAGATATAATCAGCTTCATATCTTTCTATTGTCAATCCTCCACGTCATCCATTTATCATCCCTGCTTCTATTCTCGAATTATAGGGTTGGAAGTTAGGAAACAGTATGACTGAATCTACCAAAAATTCAAGCTATCTTTTCTCAACTGAGTCCTCACCACTGTGAAGACCTTTATTCATCCCTTGTTGGATTTCTGTCACACTGATCCTAGCGACTCCCAGACCTCAATTTCCCAGCTCCACTTGATCCTTTCCATTTTCTTCCACAGTTTATTTCATTCTTACTGAAATTAAGGCCATTGATTTTTCGTGTCTCCCTGCTTCCATACCTTAAAACTCCTTTGTTTTCACCTATCCTTTGCTCCACTGAGAAGAGCAGATTGGCCTTGCCAAGGTTTAAGTCTCTCACTCAATGTACTTGATGTTACCTATTGTGTCTTCTAGGAAGGTGTTCTGTCAACTATTCTCCCTCCTCATCCATTTTCAATCGCTTCTTGACTACTTCCCCTATCCCTAAAAATATACTAAAATCTATCCTATCCTCAAGTCATCCTTGCCAGATATATCATAATGAGGATTCCTTTTTTGGGATATCAGTTGAACTTGATGGCCACTAAGTCTCTTTAAAACTAGAAAATTCTGTTATTCTGTGATCTAATCCAATCCCTTTATTTTACAGGTGAAGAAAATTAGGTCCAAAGAGATTAAATGACAACACATGACTAATAAATATTAACCCTCTAAACACAATGCAGAGATTTTTAATTTGACATGGGTAAACAGTAAAATCACTACTCAAACTCAAGCCTTCTGACTCCAAATTCTGTGTTCAGTTCTGGGCCCTGCAGCTAAAGACGGTAATTGATAAGCTGGTTGACTTCTGTTGGATGCTCTCCATTTTACTAGTGTCTGTCTTGAACTGTGGTGCCAAGAAACACAATACTCCAGATTAGATCTGACCTCTTCCATCTTAAAATTGTAAAATTATTTGAATCCAAGTGTAGATTTTTTCATTTCTCCCTACTGAATTTCATCTAATTAGTTTCAATACTCCACCTTATCAAGATCTTTTGGGATCCTGACTCTTTCACCCAGGGTGTTATTGATGCCTTCCAATTTATACTCTCACCTCTTCCTCCTTTTGCTGTTCTTTGTTGTAGCTACTATGAATGATACTCTATAGCCAAATTGGACTATTTGTTGCTCTCTAAATATGTCTCGTGGAAAGATGCACACTAATGCCTTATTAGTGAAGTTGGGAATTAATGCAACCACTATGGAAGGCAGTTTGGAATTATGTATATGACTAGACCCAGAGATTTCATTGTTAGTCATATACCCGAAAAAGGTCATTGAGAAAAAGTAAGATTCCATATACACCAAAGTATTCATAGCAGTTGTGATAATAAAGAATTAGAAACAAAATAAATAGATGTCAATCAATTGAGGAATGGTTAATTAAATTGTAACTCAATATAATGTGTGACCCTGGGCATGTCTCTTGGCCTCTGCCTTAATTTTGTCATCTATAAAATGTGGATAATAATAGCATCTACCTCCCAGGGTTGGGTTGTTGTGAGGATGAATGATAATAATTGTAAAACTCTTAGCGCAGTGCCTGACACTTAGTAAGTACTTCATAAATATTATTTTGATGGAATATTACAGTCCTATAGGAAATGATAAACCTGATGACATCGGAGGTGAATAGAGACTACCTGTGTTCATGACCCTCTTTATGCCAAGAATGGCTTTTTTCCAATTAGAAGTGATTTCTACCTTTGTCGAACACTCAGCACTTTGCAACTGATGTATTTACCAGACTATATCACATGTGTATTATTCTTGTCTTATCTCACCTGCTGGACATATCTCCTCTAATGGACTATAAACTCCTTGTGGGCAGGGACCATGTCTTTTTCACATTCTTATTCTCTTAATACATGGCCTCACACATAGTTTGTTGCCATTAAATATTTGATGAATTAATGAATATTAGGGGGCCTAGTGTAATAGAAAGAAGGTCAGGATTTGTAACCAGAGGACCTGTGTTCATATTTTAGCTCTGTTCTTTTCTACCTGTGTGACCTTAGGCAAGTCACTTAACCTCTCTGGGCCTTCATTTCTTCATCTGTAAAACAGGAGTGGAACTAGATGACCTTTGTAAGTCTTTTCCAATTCAAGATAAATGATCTTACCTGGAACATTTGACCTTGATAAATATAAACGGAGTTCCCTCCCCCATCTCAGTTGATAAAGATGTAGTCACACACAATGAGGTTTTGATATATTTAAACACGGCATCTATTCCATGATCCTCTTTTTAAATACAAACTCTTCTCTAATTGAGTGAAGAAGGGAATAGCAGAATTGGCTGAACAAGCAAGTTAGCTCCACCTCTGGGTTGCTTTAAATAGCTATGTGAATTTTTGGATTTCCAGTCCAATAACAAAGTTGGAAGCAGTTGTGGAAGAAGATCCTTGCCCCAGCACAGAGGGCAGAAAGGGCAATGAGATGATTGTCTTTCTTTTTCCCGACTTTGACTATGTCATCAAAACTACCACACCAGTAGGAGAGGTTGTATCCAGGAGGTAGCAGAGACATATATATATATATACTCCAGACAGATAAAGATTCAGAGAGTCCGCCGAAGGAGAAAGCAGTATGATCCCATACCACACGGAAGACAGCTGGCTAGGGATTCCAGAAAGGGGCACATCGTGAGAGCCAGCTAAGCAGTCTGCCTCACAGTGATGCTGCCTCCAGGAGTAGCTAGGTGAGTACATTACACGGAGAGAATTTCCAGGCCCAACAGTACTGGGAATTGTGAGTTACCTTTGACACATATTTACCCAATTGTGTGTCTCAGGACCATTGCACTCAAGTTTGAGTGAAATCTCATGGAGGCTGTATGTATTTATGGGACAGTATCACAGACTTTTTGGGGTGAGAGGGATATTTTGTAGCAACTGCTCTTACTCTGTAATCTTTGTAAATGCCTTTACTAAATGATAATTAAACCTGCTTGCCGATGGGGACTCATGAACTATGGTAGTAGGATTAATTACCCTCAGAACTTGAAGTAGTAGCTAACCTTTGGGGACCTAACATGCCAGTGTTAGATGAGGGAGTAATCCCAAAGTAGAGGTCATATAAATATTATGGGCTTTTTTTCTGTGGTCCAGATACGGGATTTCATCATTGAAGGGAACTCATAACAAGGAAATTCCCTTCATCGATATAGTTCTGTCATTTGTCCAGGGTCACATAGCCAATTGTGTCAAAGGTGGGATTTGAGCTCAAGTCTTCTTGCTTCTGCAACCAGCTCTCTATCTGTTCCATTGCCTTTCTAGTTTTCCTTTAGTGAGCAATATTGCATTTTGTTTTCTTAGAAGGGAGTTTTTTGTGATTGTTATAGCACTGTGTTTTTCACTGCAAGGATGGTTGTTTTTCTATGGAACCAGTTTTTCACACATTTTCATCAAGACCACAGAAAGAATGTCATGGGTTCAGTTTGTATCCCTAGAGCTCAGCATAATGCCTGAAACAAGTAGGTACTTAATAAATACTTATTGAATGACTGGCTGACTACTATCATGGGTGTTTCCCAGCCTGGGTTCCATGAGAGCCTGTTTTAGGACCGTTCTCTGGCATAAGGAAGGACGTGGGATCCCCTGTAAATTCTTGCTTTCTGTGACTAAAGTCACAGAACCATGCTCCCCCAGCATAGGTATGTCTACCAGCAGGTTAAATCCTTGTTTAGATACCTGGTTTATGTCTAAAGGAAGGCCTGTAGGACAGTCAGAGATGTTGGAGAAAACAACCCCTTAATGAGTTCAGATGCCGAAAATAATGTGTAAAAGAATGAGTCAGTTCAATACAAAGTTTTATTGGCAATCAGTGGAGTAGAGGGAGAAGGGGGAGAAGGAGAAGGTGACCTGATATACAACTCAGACATACACACTAACATAGAGTATAATTCATATAAGCATGGCACTGCATTGGGGAACACAGACATGGGTCCATTCAGCTGGAAAACTGCTCCAAGGAGGCCTTCTGAGGGTGGGATATTTATACCTTGATTTTGGTGACCACTGGAGCTGGCCACTTTTCACGTTAGGGTTTGCGGCACTCAAGAGATTGGGGGGTATACAGCTATGGGGAGAAAAACACTAAGCAAATTGTGGTACATAAATACAATGGAAAGTTGTTATTTTTTGGATAGATGGCTGCCTTAAAAAATATTGTCAATATTCTTCCATGAATAGATTCTATGAGCTATAGTGTCCCTTAAGGAGAGACCCTTAAGGTTGTCTCAAGACCACCAGGCCTAACCTTAGAACTTAAGGAGAATCTCTTTCACTATCAGGTCTTCAAGACTAACAGGGTCAACAAATGCATAGCCAGACTGAAAGGAAAATAAATATCTTAGTGCATAAAGGACTGTTTGGGCTGGCAGGAGCTTTAGCTTCTTAGGATTTAGATTGGGTTTTCATAGCTTTTAGCCTCACTTGTACACAGCCAACCAATGGCATTCTGTGGCAGAAAGGAATGGGCAAGTATACAAGTCTGAGAGTTACAGGTCAGTTTTGTTACTATTGAAAATAAATTTCTCTGACCCAGCAACAGCACTTCTAGGGCTGTATCCCAATGACATCACAAAAATGGGAAGAAGACCCACATGTACAAAAGTATTTATAGCAGTTCTTTCTGTGGTGGCAAAGAACTGGAAATTGAGGGGATGCCCATCAATTGGGGAATGGCTGAACAGGTTGTGGTATATGAATGTAATGGAATACTACTGTGCTATAAGAAATGACAAGCAGGCAGACTTCAGAAAAACCTGGAAAGACTTGTATAGTCTGATGCTGAGTGAAGTGAGCAGAACCAAGAGAACATTGCACACAGTAACAGCCATGTTGTGTGATGACTAACTTTGATAGACTTAGCCCTTCTCAGCAATGCAAGGATCTAAGACATCTCCAGAAGTCCCATGATAGAAAATGCTATCCATATCCAGAGAAAGAACCATGGAGTTTGAATGCAGATTGAAGGATACTATTTGCTCTTTTTTTCTTCTGTTTTGTTTTGTTTCTTCTTTCTTGAGGTTCCTCCTATTGGTTCTAATTCTTCATTACAACATGACTAATGTGAAAATATGTTTAATAGGAATATATATGTAGAGCCTATATCAGATTGCATGCTGTCTTGTGGAGGGAGGTGGAGAGGGAGGGGGAGAAAATTTAAAACTCAAAAGCTTATGGAAGTGATTGTTGAAAACTAAAAGTAAATTAATTGATTAAAAAAAAAAGAAAAAAGAAAAAATCAAATAAGGAGAACCCCCCCCCCCAAAAGAAAAATTTCTCTGTACTTAATATTGTTAGAACTGTCAATATTGGGGAAAAAGCTCTAAGATGGGGGAGGTCTCTTAAGAATCATTCTTGTTCATCTGGTTGTCATCAACAATGAGGGAAGTAAAGCAGAAACAAACAAAAATTCCGTTTCCTTGGTGTGTATTCAAGGTTACTTTATCATGGGTACAACTCCTCAGAACACACAGTTGTCATGTTCACTTGCCTCTTCCATGTTACAAAGAATTAGAAAGGAAATTAGTTATGTTGAATTAAAGTTATCATGGCAGCTAGGTGGTGCAGAGTGCTACATCAATACAGTGCTGGGCCTGGAGTCCTGGAAGAATCATCTTTGTAAGTTCAAATCAAACCTCAGACACTTACTAGCTGTGTGACCCTGGGTGAGTCACGTAAACCTCTTTGCCTCAGTTTCCCTATCTGAAAATGAGCTAGAGAAGGAAATGGCAAACTACTCCAGAATCTTGGCCAAGAAAACCCCAAAATGGAGTCATGAAGAGTTGGACACAACTGAAACGACCAAACAACAACAACAAAGTTATTAAAATATATTAAGAAAAAAAGTTTACAGATCTGAGATTTCGAATCTCTGTCAATTTAAAACATGCATTTTGGGGCCTTTTTTGGTATCACTAGCATTTAGCTTTAATGTTTGACACATAATAGGCACTTAGTAAATGCTATTGATTAGACTAGCCAAAAGGAATGAACTATGAATACTTCATAGCATTCTTCTGATAAAGCCACTAGATGGCAGTTGATAATAGAATAAAAACAGTAAACAAAAGCTTTTTTGTATTAAAAAATAAAATAAAAAATAAAAGCCAAGATGGATAAAGGTGAATAGTGTTAAGGGTTGTATGAAAAATAAGAGGAATGGTTTTACATTGAATACTAAATAGATATGAAATAGATAATAATTATATTGTGAAAAGTAAAAATGATCCCATAAAAATTTCTTTTCTACTTTTACAATGGGAACATTCCGAATTCTCAAATCCACTCTCAATTTTCTTCAACTTGGCATTTCCATATATCTTATGGGTAAATCTTACATCTTAGTAGGAATGTTCCATTGCTTTAGAATGAAATAGAGCAATCTCATTAATCGAAAACATTAGTATCATGTGTCTTTTTTTGTCGCCAGTAAAATAAAAAAAGTTAATACTATTGGGTTTTGCCATGTTGCCATTATTCTTTTCACCTATATGAAGCAATCAGCCTAAGAAGATAATTCATTATATTAAATTTAATAATTATTTTTATTAGTATTTAATTTAAAACCAATTTAAATAAACCAAGCAGGTCAGGCCTACTGTGTACAAGGTACCGCATGTGCTAGATGCTCGGGATACAAAAAAACAATACCCTCAAAAAAGAAACTTTCCCTGTTATCAAGGACCTTACATTTTACTTGTGATATAATATGCATACTGATAAGTAAATACAAGATAATTTGACGAAGGGAGAGAGTACTAATAATTGGGATCAGGAAAGACAGATGAGGAGGGAAGTTTGGTCTAGGCATGGAAGAGATTCTGCACAAAGACAGATGGAATATTGAATCTGAGGAAGGTCTGGTAGGCAGGTTATTCAGGAACTGGAGTTGTACTGATGGTCTCTATGGCAAACTTTCTAAAAGTGGAAGAGACATAATGGTCTGCCTCTACATAGGCTTTTCCTTCTGAGTACCTTCTCCTTTTTCTCCTGTTACTCCCTTCCCAGTGCCCCAAATCTTTTTCATCATCCACTCCTTTCCTGAGCCCTAAACTGTTTCCAAGTTGAGAAAAATACTGTGGTAACCCGTGCTTATTCTGTGCCTTTATTGGCTCTGAAATATTATTTGTTCAGGGCCTGGGGATTATAATTGGCTCTGAAATAGTGTTTTTTCAGTACCTGGGGATTATAATTTGGGGACAAAGAAAACTCACTGCTGATTGTTGCCATGTCTTTTCTTCATCACTAAGGTCAGGAGAGTATTCATGTGCAATCAATAAGATGCTATGCAAGAGGTTAAAGAGACAGCATTTCCCAGGAAAGAGCAAGCTCTCAAATAGGAAGTCTCATGATTGGAGAAATGGAATGACATCTGGATACTGCCTCAAAATTAAATTTCCTTCCCTTCCTTCCTTTGCTCTAAGAGATACTTTCTGTTTGACATTCAGGACAGAGAAGTACTGTAAAAGAGCTGATATTCCCTCCCTGACAAGTGGTAAGAGCAGCAGATTCTGGAAATCAGACTTCTGGGATGCTGCTTGCAGAGACCTTTCCCTCCAAGACTGGATGCCGGAAGAGCTGAGACCAACGGTCAACACCTTGGCTTGCACAATGCCTCTGCTTGCTGAAACAGATGCTGGAAGACACCAAACAGGGAACAGAAGTGGGGCCTGGACTATTTACTAGAGGCTGTCAGCAATCACAAAGGCTGGTAGAGTGAACCAAGGAGATCTCTTCTGCCGCTGTTCTTGCCTTCTCTTGCTGCTCAGAGTTCAAGTTCACACATCTGCCTCATTGTTCCTTCTCCATTATCTATCAATGAAATGTGGTTTCTGGCTGTACTCACGAGTAGGGAGGGTAATCAAGAAGAGTTGCAGGAGAAGATTGTTAAGAGGAGGGTCTTCAGGTGGAAGTGCCTAACATACTTTTCTTTCATTTTTGCACTGTCTGATAAACACCATGGTCACAATATGCCAATTGATTGTGATCTGCGAACATAGAGGGTTGTTCAAAGATGGGGTAGAGCCATAGATTTTCTAATTTTTAACTACTCCTGAACAATATTTCTTCAACTATCTAAATTCAGAATCTAGACAGCATGAGTTTTTTTGTGTTCAAACTGGCTTGTAGCCATGAGATTTGGAGGCACGGACAGCCCTCTTGCATGCATGCCAGACTATTGACAGGGCCACTTGGCAGGTGATTTGAGCACCACCCGGTGCACAATTTAGATATTATATCCCCTCCCTAGATTACTGATGTAGTAATGCACCACCTTTTCTGTAAATTTAAGGAAGGTGGTGCAGGAGTTGATTTGGACTGCTTATATTATAGTGCCATAAAATGTCATGTAGGCTGTTCTTCATGTCCACATGCAGTCACAGTGGGTAAAATATTGTTGCTAAGTAAGAGAAACTTAATACCTCTCTAAATAAAGTGAAAAAGAGTATGCTTCAATCAACACTCAGAGTTCATCAGATCTCTCTCTCTGGAGGTATCTAGCATTTTTCATCATGGGTCCTTTGGAAATGTCTTGAACAGAGTAGCTAAGTCTTTCACAGTTGATCATCATTACAACATTGCTGCTACTGTGTAGTGTTCTCGGTTTCTGCTCATTTCACTTTGCATCCAGCTTTTTTATTTTCAAGGCATTCTGTGTGACAGAAGGCATAAAAATGCCCCAGCGAAAGGAAAGAACATTCATATCTGGACACACACGATATTAAATTGCGGTTCGCTTTGTTTTTTGACGTTTATGCTATATGGAATTGTACAAAGGCCCGTAAGCCAATTTATTTTCTGTCTCTCAGAAGGTCATGGCCTTGTCCCCTTTAATATTTCTCCAGATTCCTCTCCCCGGACTTGTCAATCTCAACTTTTCTCTACGCCTGACACCACCCACTTTCCTTTCAGCTCCTCCCCCACTTGGCTTTTCTCATTCTCGCGAGAGTTGGTTTAACCTATCCGAGCTCCGACTGGTTGCTAGGACACCCGAAACAGCTGGCGGCTTAGACGCTTTAGCTGGTGGTGTTAATTGAGCGAAGGACAAACCTAGGCGAAGAAGATCACTAAGTCGGGTAAGAGGGGGAGTTGCGGTTGCTTGGTCTTAGCCAGGGAAACTATTCTCTGTCCACCCAAAGAGCGAAGACGAGAACTGGAGCGCTAATTGCAGTTAATGTTGTGCTTAACTTGGAGAACCGTTTGCACTGCCTCATGGGAGTCACAGTCTCTTGTGCTACATTCTCTTCCATTCTCGAGTCCCTTAAGGTCCCGTCCTGCCTTGCAGTTCTCCGTACACCGCACTGCCCCCTGGGAGTTGTAGTTCGTTTTGGGTTTCTAACGTGAAGTATTGCATTACTTGGGCAGTTAAGGCGAGCTGCTCAGCTCTTTCTGTTTTCCTGTTCCTAGCTCTGTTTGCTGTGCTTGGGAAGCATCATGGTCAGACTCTCGGATCAGACCTTTCTTTACTGGTCTTCCTCATGCCTGTGCATGCTCTGTACTCCTTTGTTGTTGTTAGGACAGACCTGCCGTTTCACTGGGGAAATTCCCTAGGTTCACACTCTCTCCCCATGCAGATATGCACCAGCCCTACAACTTGACAGTGTTAGTTTTCTGCACTAGGGTTGCCAAACGTAAAAGGACCCAGGAATTTGCTTTTATTCAAGTGCTCATAGGCCTAGGGAGTACAAAATAAAATTAACTTAGATCTTAAGTTCTCAGGTCCCACTTACACCCTTGGGTTTGAGTTGTTTTTCTGGCATATTAAGAAGAAAGTAATCAAAGAATAAAACGTGCCTCTTTAACGCAGAATTAAAATTTAAAGATACTGTTAGTTGTATGTCTGCGAGGAACGGGCAAGTTTTTCATTATTAAACATGATGATAATGGCTAGCATTTATATAGTGCTTTAAGATTTGCAAAGCATATTATTATTATTATCAAACCAGTATTATCACACACCTCACAACAACCATGGGGAGGTAGGCACTAGTTTTATCCCCATTTGTAAAATGGGGAAATTGAGGCACACTGGTGTAATACAACTTCCAGTTGTATTGAATATGGTCTACTGATGTATGTGTGGGACAGCAATGACTCTTACCCAAATTAATTCAGAGGCTTCTCCAGGTAGAAAGTAGAAAGGATTTTATTTCAATCTCCAGAAAGGGTGACTGGCACCAAAAGGCAGTTCAATGCAAGACCGCAGGTGGTGTCAGCCAAGCAAGCACTTTTATAGGTTCTAACCCCAATCTCTCCCTAGCCCCCTACCTCTTATGCCATTGGCTGGGCTTCAGAGGGCACAATCTAAACACCACAAAACTACCCCAGCAACAGCAGTGGAAATTACAGAATCCTTACATAGTTTGCATCTGCCTTTCCGTCCTTCAAGTATCCTCTTAGTACATCCTGTTTTGTTTATTTCAGATCCTGGAACAATTTGGAGTTATACTTAATCTTTTGCAACATTTTGAATATATTTATCCGGGCTATTTACAAGCTTCCTGACCTGGGTACACATATATTATTATTAGGGGTCTTTACCTTATTTTACTCATTTAAGTTTAAATTTTATGAGGGGTCTTCACCAATCTCACTAATGTACAATGGAAATTTTAATGATTTCAGATATCTTTCAAGATTTTATATGTATTTACGTAGTATGAGCTGAGTGAGATTTCCATTTAGGAATTCCAGCTCTGAATCTTACTAGTTGTATAACTGTGGGCAAGTCATTTAGCCTCTCTGAGTCTCAGCTTCCCTTTTTATAAAATGAGCATGATACGTGTACTGCCTGCTTCACAGGGCTGGTGTGAGGAAAATGTTTTGTAAACCTTAAAAAGAAGTATGTAAATGTAAGTTATTGTTGTTAATATCTTGTTCTCATCTTGTTAGAATTCAGATAAAAACTGTCCTGCGACACGTTGCTAATATTATTTTCTATGTTTAATATTCTGTGTCTGTTGTATAGATGGGTAAAATAATATAATGATAAATAATAGCTAACATTTATATACTGCTTACTACATGTGCTAACTATTTTTTTTTTAATTGGGACATAAGCTTACCTTCTGCAGGTTTGCTGAAAGCATTTTTAGGATATCTCCAGTAGAAATATGGGATTAAGGTTTATCTGTAGCCTGTTTGCATATAGTTTTGATTTCCTCTGCTAGATCTGTATATTTTGAAGGTTTTTTATTCTTTATTGATTGGAGATTATGAATATTTGGCATGGCAGCATCTACTGAAAACATTTTCTTAAATTTTTAAAGATTAATAATATGTTTGGGTGATTGTAAGGGGACAGACTGTCTTGTCCTAATTATGCCAGTTGTAGGGTGGCATACCCTCTGAGAGAATACTGACGTTGGAAAGAAAGAGGGTTTGTACTAGTTTGTTTATTAGTAGGTTTTATTAGGGTTAATGGGATTGACACAGAACAAAGAAGGCATTTATATGGATGCCTGGATGGCCCATGGGATAGTTGGAGCTTCTTTTCCTGTTTACATTTACTCAAGGTAGTTTACATTTTTTTTTTTTGCCTTTTTTTTGGTGAGGCAATTGGGGTTAAGTGACTTGCCCAGGGTCACACAGCTAATAAGTGTCAAGTGTTTGGTCTGAGTCTGGATTTGAACTCAGGTCCTCCAGGGCCGGTGCTCTATCCACTGTGTCACCTAGCTGCCCCATAGTTTACATTTTTCTGTGGAGTCATAGGCCATGTTCCTATTCTTGCCTACCCCTTGTACAGTGATTATGGCCAATAGTTTTATCTGGGATAGCACTTTTTCCCAGGAGTTGGTTTATTATTTTCTCAAGGATAGTTTAGGGTTTATTTGTAGTACCGAGATTTGTTGTATGGTAGTTTGTGAAGAATAGTGAGTTTCTGGTGAATAATTCTTGCCACCTGATCATGTATTTGTAGTTGTTCAATAGTGCTAAAATTCCACAACCTGCAATGATACAACAAATGATTTCTACAGATTCATTACACATTCCTTATTGATAAATATCTGGATTCCTTAACGATAACCTTTCTATAATTTCTAAAGTTGGTGATGTAATCTTAAATTTATGATAACCCTTCTGTTTCTATATGCAAATCTCAATGTTTCAGTCATTGGTTTGATGCTTCTTTATTGACATATTATGTGGTTCATGTGAATGCTACCCAGTTTTTCATTCTGCTCTTACAACTTAGCTGTTCTTTAAGTTGCATCTGGAGATAAACCACTGTTATATTTGACAGTTCCAGTGGCGTATACTTATTTATCGTCAGCCTTTTACCATTTTTTTCCAAGTGAAGTAGATAAGTAGATAAAGCATTTATTAAGTACTTGTGTGCTATGTGACAGGTACTGTGCTAAGTGCTAATGAAACAGATGCAAGCAAAACAGCTCTTAAAGAGCTTACATTTTAATAGAGAAAGATACATAAAAGGATATTAGAAAGTGAGGCGGAGGAAAGTGGGTGTATAGTAAGGAGTCACCTGAGAACAATCATGGAAGTCTGGGCCCTACTAGAATGGGGGAGGGCTCACAGGTGGAGTCTAAATTTCCAGAGGGGTAGAGGTGGTTCAAGATAAGGGCTTTGGTGAAATGGCCAGGAAGTGGTCAAGTGACATTTTTTTGTTTGAAAAATATTTCTGTAAGCTTTAACCTGTTTATTATGTGCCCTGAGAACATCTATCAACTTACTTCCTCCAGTTTAATCTGAAAGAATGTTATTGATCAGATTTCAAAATCTATGTAGTTGGACACACAGTAGAGTTTGTCCATATGGTTTGTAGAACTGGGACAGGCAGTGCAGATGAGTGGTAACCTGGGTCCAAGGTTGAAAAGGAGGTGAGTGGACTCTACTGATTTTTTGGAAATTGCAGAACTTTTTTTACCGACCCCAAGATTCCCAGAAAAGCAAAGGCTCAACTTCTCAGTATTAACATTTTACTGCAGTTGTTGCATGACAGTGAGCCACGAAATGCCCCTTTCTTGAAGAACTATACATGGGTATCAAACAGGGCAGTAGAGAGACGCATGGTGGGTGCGAGTAGGCTGTGATTTATCGAAGAATTGTATAACAAAAAGAACAGGTCTTGTGGTTAGAGTGAGGAATAACAGGGACAACCAGAGCGTTTCACTGGTTCCCTTATAGTTTTGAGAGAAAGGGAAGAAAGCCTTCAGCATGTTAGATGGACAACCTGTGGCAAACTTTTGGGAGAACATGAATGGCACATGAGGGCAATTATAGGCAGTTGTGATCTCCTCACTAGAGGGAACTCCTGAAATATGGAATTGCAGATTTGTTTGAATGCCCAGAAATGTTGATGACTTTTGTGAATTTAATTTTATCTACTACTAATTTACTGGAATTCTTAATTGCCTCAAGTAGTTTCTTTAATGATTGTCTAGGATTTTCTAGATAACCCATTATGTTGTCATAATTGTTCAGTCGTTCAGTTGTATCTGATTCTTTGTGACCCCGTGGACCACAGCATGCCAATACTGTTAATAGGGTTTTCTTGGCAAAGATACTGAAGAGGCTTGCCATTTCTTCTCCAGTGGATTAAAGCAAACAGAGGTTTAGTGGCTTGCCCAGGGTTGCACAGCTAGTAAGTGTCTGAGGCTACATTTAAACTCAGGTCTTCCTGACTCCAGACCCAGTACTCTATCCATTGAGCCACCTAGCTGCCTCAAAAGACAAAAACAAACAAACAAACGAACAAACAAAAAAAACAGCCCATCATGGTCATTATCAAGTAGGGATATTTTTCTCTCTCTTAAATATTTATATCTTTTTTTCTTATCTTATTCCTATCGCTAGCATTTCTAGAATTGTGTCAACAGTAGGAAAAAGGGGCATCCTTATTTTACTTTTGTATTCATTGAGAAAAGTTCTGATATATGTTTGCTCATTGTATGTAATCCTAGACTGTAGTTTTAGATTTATTTTTATGTTAAAAATATATGATCTATAAGTTTTTTCCCCCCCAAAACTCAAATGAATGTTCTGCTTTGTCAAAGGCTTTTTCTGTATCTGTGGATGTAGTGGTCACATTGTTTGGGTGTCTTAAAATAATAATTTATTTTAATTGTTTTTATAATGTTGAATCATCCTGGCATTCATGGTATAAATTGAGCCTTGTGATAATGAGTGATTGATTAGATCTGTTGCTGTAGGTTTTTGCTAAGATTTTATTAATTTCTATACCAATGTTGATGAATAATATTGGTCTTATTGTTCTATTTCTTTGTGCTGGTGTAGGTACTTGGACTATATTTGTCTCATCAAAGCTGTTTGGTAGATTGTTTTCCCAATTTTTGAGATTAACTTTGTGAAATATAGAGAAATTAATCATTATTTAAATGTTTAGTAGAATTCTTCTGTGAATCTGCCTGGATCAAGTATTTTCCCTCATTTGATAGTTTCTTGATTTCTGATTCATTTTATTTTCTGGGTTTGGGTTGTTTGACATGTCTATTTCATGTCCTGTTAATTTAGATATTTAAATGTACATAGCCAATCCCTTATTTTTCTATTTTGTTAATATGTTTTCAGAGATAATTTTTTTCTTCTGAGGGCTACTTTAGCTGATTTCCAGACATTTAGTATGTTGTGTCTTCATTATTATTGTATTTCACATACATGTAATTTGTTTCCGTGGTTTATTATTTGATCTACTCATTATTAAGTCTCTGTTTGGGACTTTATCTTTTGCTTTTTGTTTCCTGGTTGCCATTTTTATTCTATTATGGTCTGTAAAACATTTGTTTAATATTTCTGCTTTAAAAAATTATGTGTAATTTCTTTTTGCCTTAGCACAAAGGCCTCTTTTTACACAAATACCATATGGTGCTGAGAAATTAGCTGAACATTAAAAAGCTGCCACAAAATTTTCAGCTGTAACTCCTCTGTTCAGTTCTATATTTTCCTTTTTGGTTATTTTTCTCTTAGATTTGTCCAGCTCTGAGTGAGTAACATTAAAGATTCCTATACTTGTGTTACTTTATATGTATTTTTGTAAGTAAGCTTACTTTTCCTTTTTGAATTTAGATGCTGTGCCATTTGATGAACATATGTGAATACTGATATTGGTTCCTTGTCTATAAGCATAATGTAGTTTCCCTTTTTATCTCTCTTCGTGTTTTGAATTTTTCTTTTGTCTAATACCATGATTGAAACTTCTGTTTTTTTTTTAAATCACCATATGTAATGATCAAAACTAGTTGGTATTGATTAAAAAAAAGAAAAATAGATCAATAAAACATACTAGATAGCAATTTAACTCAGTAACATTGTGTTCTATAAAACAAATAACATAAAAGATCTATTTGATGAGAACTGCTGGGAAAACTGGAAAGCAATTTGGCAGTAATTAATGTTCAACCAATGTTTTACATCATCTGCCACAATAAACTTTGAATACATAATTTACTAAAGGCAACAGCATGAAAATATTAGATGAGAATTAGATCAATTACCTTTTATAGCTATGGCTAGGCAGAGGTGGAGGGAAGGATTCTTAATCAAATAAGAGAGGTGAAAATAAAAAAAAATAGATAATTATCAGTTAAATTAAATTGAAAAGTTTTTGGCTGAGCAAAACGGAGGTAGGATATGAAAGAAAGCTATCAAGAGGAAAAAAAAAATCTTTGTGTAGAATATCTCTGATAAGGGTCTGAAATCCAACCTATTAAAGCTTAAAACTTCACTAAGACTTTTGGGGCTCCGTGTGTGTGTAGGGGGAGGGAGTATAAAATCAAGCGTTGTCTACAGCAGATAAGTAGTGAAAGGATATGACCAAACAATTCTTTAAAGAATTATTATCTGTTATAACCAAATGAAACATTGGCTGTAATCACTAATAGTAAGAGAAATGCCAATCATACTGATTTGGAGGTTGTGCTTCTCACCCAGAAAACTAACAAAGATGGCAGTAGATGGAAGTAGTCAATGTTGGAAGGGCCACATAAAGACAGGGATACTTATGCATTGCTGGTGGAACTTTTAATTGGTCCAGTTGTTCTAAGAAAGCAATTTGGAAGTATGGTAAGAAAGCAATATTCCATTAAATTCATGAAGCACAAATGATTTATATATTCCCTAACAGATGGGCATCGACTTTGTTTCCATTTCTTTGCTACTATAAAATGTGGCACTATGCATATTTTCGTATATATGGGGTCTTTCTTTTTATTGTTGATTTCCTTGAGGCATGTGCCTAATAGTGGAATCCCTGGGACTGAGGATATGTATATGGACATACCAAAGTTCGAAAGCTTTAGCATTGGGCAAATGGCAAAAGCCCAGGATGTTCTAACAAGACAGATGACAGTTCTCAAGAGTCCAGAGGGCTTAGTTACAGAGTAGATGATAAGGCTCAGTGGTCTTTTTTCTCACTTGGAATAGTTACTACCAAATCATCTGAGTGATATAGATAGCAATATTACTTTTCCTGCTAGGATCATAGGGAATGGTTAAAGATAAGGGAAGTGGAAAGGTTCCCCTATTGGTGGTTTTTCCCCTTTGGATGGCCCTCCTCTTCCCTCTTCTTGTTCTTATACATTAAACACTATGTGTGTATGTATGCATATGTGGGTGCATATTTGACTCCCCTTTGCCAAGTTCACATAAAAGTGATCTCATGTGATTCCCACTTCCCCTACTCTGTCCTTTGTCTTTTACGATGTTCTAGCTATGGGAAGTAGGTTGTTCCTCCTTCTTTCTAATGTCTTTCTTACTATATTCATTTTTTAATAATGGAATATTACTGCCCTGGAAGAAATGAGGAATATGGAGAATTCAGAGAAACTTGGGAAGATTTGTATCAACAGATATTTTCAAAGTAGATTTTGATGGATATCTTTTGTTTTTATATCACCAACATTTCCCAATGCCCCTACCCCCTCTACCCTCTAAAAGACCATCCTTATCACATAGAATTTTTTTTAAAAAAGGAAAAAATTCACTAAAATGAACTAATACATTGAAAGAATCTTACATTTCTAATGTTCCACACCTATAGTTCCCCACTCCGTCAAAGAAGAGAGAGAAGTATCTTCCTAAAGCTCCTCTTTGAGACTTAACTTAGTCATTATAATTTCATGATATTCCCTTTCTTTTTAAAAAAGTTATATTGACATTTCTTGTTTTTTACATCACTGGAATTTTCCCCATCATTCCTCTCATCTCTTAAACAGCCATTTCATATAATGAATATTTTTATTTTTATTAATTAAAAAAAATGGGATCTAACTTGTTTCAGTGAGTCAAGGTTAAGCACAATGCATTTAAGAAACGTTCCAAACAATCAAAACGAATGTTAGCATCAAAATAATACATCCACATGAACCCAACCAACGACAGGTCAAAGAACAACCTTCAAACAAGGGGGTGGGTCACGCCTATTTGTTTGTAGACATGGAGGGGTTTATAGTGGCAATTCGGAACCATATTGTTATTGCCAGAAATTAAGAAGAGTTATACTTAAGGAACCTGATTAGTTATTAATCAATGAAGATTATGCAAATATAACAAATATTTTTAAAGAAAAAACCAATCAATTTATGAAAAAAGTCTGAAGGTATATGCAGTGTTCTATATCTCTAGACCTCCCACTTCTGTAAGAGTAGGGTTGGGAGTATCTTCTTATTTCTCTTCTTTGAGATTCTGCTTTATTCTTTGTAACTTTGGATCACTGACTTGATTTTTTTTGTTGTTGTTATTCATTCCAATACCTTGTTGTAGTTGTTGTGCATGTTTTCTAGGCTTTGTTTATTTTGCTCTGCATCATAAGTCTTTCTATGCTTCTCCGTATTCATCCTAGTTGTTTTCCAGTAATATTCCATTATGTTCATTTACTACAAATTGTTTATCCATTCCCTAATCAATGAAATCTTCTCTGTTTCCAGTTCTTTGCTATTACAAAAAGTGGTACTAGAAAATATTTTGGTGTAAATGGGATTTTTCTTTGTGTCATACTACCTTGGTGTATATATACCTAGTGGTAGAATCTCTGCATTAGAATATGGACGTTTTAGAAGCTCTCTTAGCATAGTTCCAAATTTCTTTCTAGATTGATTGGACTAATTTATAACTCTACCAACAGTGAATAAGTGTACCTGTCATTTTGTAGCCCATTCAATATTATTTCCATCTATTGCCATCTTTGCTAATTTGCTGAGTATGAGGCAAAACCATAGTTGCTTAGATTTGCATTTCTCTTATTAGTAATTTAGAGTAATATTTTATATAGTTATAATAGCTTGTTTGATAGTTCTTTATTCATATTTTAACCATTATCTACTAGAGAACAGGTCTCTTTCTTATGTTTCTGATAGTTGCCTGCATATCTTGGATCTGATACCCTTATCAGAAATGTTTGCTATAAATTTTTTTTCCTAGTCATTCATTTCTTTTCTTTTCCTAGTTGCATTGATTTTGTTCATATAAAAGCTTTTCAGTGATCTATTTTATGTTTTCAAATTTCACTTTATCTCTGGTTAAGAATTCACCCTTAGCCAATAGCTATAAAAGGTACTTGTAACCATTAATATTAAATCATATATACATTTTGAATTTATTGTGGAATATACTTTAAAATGTATCAAATTTAATTGCTGCCAGACTGATTTCCAGTTTTCCCAGCAATTTTTGCTAAGTAGTGAGTTATTTATTTGCTAGGTAAATTTATGTTTTGGGATTAATTTTATAGTGTGTGGTGGCAGATGGGGGAGGAGTGTTGAATGAGCCCTTTAAAGATTAGAATACTCTAATGTTAATTCAGATTTACCTTGAAGGAATTTTCTTTTCCAATGGATTCAAGCCTACTTGCTCTACATTTAGTACATAATTTTCTTCCTTCTCCTCCTTCTTCCTCTCTGGAAAAAGTGACCAATCTGTCGTTTTCCTGGTAATATGACCCTCAAGTATCAACAAGCATTTCATACATGCTTATTATGTGATAAATAGTCATGTTAAATAATGAGGATACAAAAGGAAAAGCTAAACAGCCCGTGTGCTCAGGGAATTTGAATTCTAGCAGGTGATACATCGTGTTTGTATATAAGTACATACAGAATAGATGACAAATTAACAGGTTGGTTTTGGGAAGTAGGACACTAGCAACCACGGTTGGAGATGGGGCTGAGAATTAGAAATGAACTAATATAGAGTCAAATAACACCAGGAGGTATACCCTCAAGATGACTATAATAGTGTAGTAAAGGACAACAACCTTTAAAGACTCCAGAACTCTGACAAGGGCAGAGGATGCCTGGGACACATTTTCAGACATGATTAATGATTTATTTTGCTGGACTGTACTTTCTTTCTTATAAAGCAGGGTTTTGGGGGGCATGGGAGCTAGGTGTCGCTGATATATAAAAAAAGAAAGAATATCAGTAATACATTTAAAAAGAAAAAAAAAATGGAGTCAAGAGAAACTGAGTAGTCCAATTTCCCCTTCTTGGGCCTAACCTAACCTTTTCATGTTGTCTGTGTTGGAAGGAAATGTAACATCATATGTTAAAGGAAGTATAGTATTTGTCCTCTCAATTCTCCCCTGAAATAAGAGAGGGAGTTTAATATTAAAATTAATGTATATTAAGAGATTTCCATTATCTTATGACTTTTTTTGTATTTAAATTAAACTGAGTAGAAATGTTAACAAAGCTTCTGTATAGGTGCCTTATAAAATGCATGACCAGGGAACTAAATGGATCAGTGAAAATATGTCATCACTACTGGGGACAAAAACCCCATAATTACTGCAAATGTTCTATCTACTAATGTTGGGATAACTAAACTAGAAAAGTCCTATGAAAATTGTTGAACCAGAATTTTGGTTCCTCAGTTGCTGAGGAAGCAGGCTTTTGGATTTTGTTGTCCAAACAACTCTACTTACAAGTTCGTTGCTGACTGAATTGAGAAGGGACTAGGAAAGTTTCTTTAATAATTGTCTCTGTCAAACTAGATTAGTATCGAGCAGTTCGTATTTATTTATGATTTGCATACTGCTTTTCTAGTCTTGCCCATTACTTTTACATTTCTTCTGCATGTGACTGAACATTTTTATAAGTGATAGTGTGATATTGTGAAAATTCCTTGGTGAGAGCAAGTTAATTCTAAGAAAAATATATTGATGATTATATGCTATTATGTCGAGAAACTCTTATGTAATAATTTATTTAATCTTTTAAATTCAGGAAAATAATGGATCAAGGAGAGGAGATTAATGATCAAAGTGGAGTAGAATTAGCTGATACAAGAGAGACTGAGGCAACTGAAACAGTGAATGATGTGGTGACAGAAGAGAACAAGGGAAAGACCACGGGACAGACCACGGGAAAGACCACAGGAAAGACCATGGGAGAGTCCATGGAAGGGACCCAGCAGGATTTCAAAGAGGAGGGGGGCCTGGAGAAGCAAGAGCATGACAGAAGCACCCAGGAGGAAAGTATGGAGAGGGAGAAATCACCGAGTGTGTACTTAGAAGCCCCCAACACAAAGGGCAAAAAAGTGAGAATGGGGGAGACCACACAGAGTGCAAAGGATGGGCTACCCGAAAACAGGGGAAAGCCCCACTGGTGGAGTGCAAAAGTTGTGGAGAAGGAGCCCCGCGCCAGGCCAATGGGAAGGCCGTTACCGCAGACTGATTTCCCTTCATCTTATTTGAACAAAATAAAGGCCATAAAGGAGGCTTTGAAGACGACAGTGGCAGACCTTACAGCCATAGGTATTGCTTCATTTACAGTTCATGACTTCACCTATTTTTTGTGCCCTCCCGCCCTTTCCCTCCCACTCCTGTAGCCCAATTATTGACTAAGCCTGGGGTGACCACCAGTGGTAATGCTCCCTGGTAATTCTCCAGGTAAGAGTCTATTATAATCGAATGAATGTTACATTCGTTCTTGAACTTCAAAGTAATTGTCAATGCTTCAGGACAGATTGATTTGTTTAAAAATTTTGAGGTTTGTTGAACAAATTATTGAGCTGCCATTGGGATTATTTTATATGCTAGCTAGAAAGCAACTCTTTTTAGTTGATAAGAGTAAAAAGAGTACTGAACCTGGGTTGGGTACGGGTTTTACCACTTTCTAGAAATTGATTGGCTTTGGGCAAGTCATTTCTTTTCTTTGGGTTTCAGTATCCTCATCTGTACTTGGGCTGGATGATCGTTAATGTCCCTTCTAGCTCTAAGTGTTATGATCCTTATGTAATGGAAGATCTTTTACTTGAAGCAGTGCAGACTCTTGGTTTTTGCAACCAATTGGAAGCAAAGAAGCTTAGATTTTACCTATTTCATAGTGTGTTGGTAGCAAAACCAATTATATTATTGTGTACCAATTTCATTATCTGATAAATGATGGTAATATTACTCACCTCACAAGAATATCCATCAAAAGAATTAATTAGATAATGTCTGAAAAGCTCTTTAAGCTCCCCAGAGAGAGGTATTGTAAGTGTTAGACTAAATTAATCATCAGTATGAAGACTTAGGTAGGGAACTCACTAGTCATTCTTAATGAAAAACCTTATGTTTCCATTCATGATACTCCCATCAGAAAATCTCCAAACTTCTTTTAACACTAAGATTTAAAGGTGATAACTAGACTGAATTAATTTCTCTTATCTATTGTGTTAATTTCCATTTAACTCACCTTCCCTTTTCTGTTCTGGGGAATATGTCTGATCACTTTTAACGTATCTTTTCATTATCTCCCTTGGGATTAACCTTATGATTGATTGGCTCTAGAAAATCATTGTTCTTTTTCAGATTTCAGAAAGGTGCAGAAAAAGTATTAAGGATTCCCTGTGGAGAAGATGTTGCTATATTCCTGGTTTCTAACCTGTAGGTTGGAGAATCTGGGTCATTATTTAACAAGAATCTAAAAATAACTTAATCCAGCCAGTAGAATTCCATGAATAAATCCAGTGGAAGAGTTAATAATTATACCTGTATACTGCAATGTAAAGGGTGGGGAGAGAGAAAATTAGTTTCCTAAGTGGATTTTGTAGCCTTTACTATTATTATCTATATTTTAAAACCACTCAACATAATTATCTTCCAAATTTTGTTTTCCTATTATTATTTTTATTTTGCTGAAGGTATTTGACAGCTTTCTACTTGGTATCATTCTTTTTTCTTCTAAAAAATTATTTACTTATTTTTAACATTCTTTAAAAAATTTTTTTTGAGTTTCAAATTCTGTCCCTCCCTTGTGTCCCTCTCCCACCTGCTGAGAAGGCAAGCAATATGATATCAATTATATAGATAAAAACATGCAAAACATTTCCACATTAGCCATTTCACAAAAAAGCTAGAAAAATAAAGAAAGTGAGCAAACTATACTTTGATTTGCACTCTGAGTTCATTAGTTCTTTCTCTAGAGGTAGATAGTATTTTTAATCATGATTCCTTTGGAATTGAGTAGAGACTAGTTTTTGCTTATATTTGAGAAATGAAGGCTTTATCAGAGAAACTTGCTACAAAATTTTATATTGCTTCATTGTCTATGGTACCTTTTAGCAACATGTAGTTTCTCTGGTTATCTCTTTTAATTAGTTCTCTTTTTGTTTTTGCTTTGTCTGAGATTGAGATTCCCATCTCTGCCTTTTTTCACTTCAGCTTAGGTATAATAGGCATCAGCCTTTTATTTAGCTCTGTGTGTGTGTGTTTCTGTTGCAAGTGTGTGTCCTGCAAAAAAACATATTGTTGCAGTCTGGGTTCTAATCCATTCTATCTGCTTCCATTTATGAGTGAACTCATCCCATTTACATTCACAGTTATGATTACTGTGTATTTCCTTCCATCCTATTTTCTTCTGTTTATCCATCTCTCTCCCTTTCTATCGATAGACTGTCCTTCCTCAAAAGTTTGCTTTGCTTCTGACCATTGTCTGTCTTCATCTGCTCTCCCTTTTATAACCCTATCCCTCCCATCAATTTCTCTTATCCTTCCCCTTCTGTTTCCATATTGGATAAGATAAGTTTCTATACCCAACTCTGTGTGTGTGTATACATACACATATATATTTACATATATGTCTGTGTGTGTGTATGCACATATTTATACGCACACACACACACGCACACATAAATATACTTCCCTCTTTGAATCAATTCTTCTGAAAGTGAAGTTCAGGCATTGCCTGTCACCTCCCCTCCCCCATTTCCCCCTCCACTATAAGAGCTCTTCCCAGTGTGCCTTTTTTATATGAGAAAGTTTTCCCCATTCACCTCTCCCTTTTGCTTTCTTCTAGTTCATCTTTCTTTCTCACCCTTTCATTTTTTTTTGAGGGGGTAGTCAACATAATTGTCTCACATTCATGCCTACTGTCTGTGTACACTCCTAACTGCCCCAATAATGATAAAGTTCTTAGGAGTTACATGTATCATCTTCCCATATAGGAATATAAACATTTTAAATTTATTAAGGCCTGTATGATTTCTCATTCATGTTTACCTTTTTACACTTTTCTCAAGTCTTGTGTTTGAATGTCAGATTTTCTATTCAACTCTGGTCTTTTTATCAGGAATACTTGAAAGTCCTCTATTTCATTAAATAACAATTTTTTAATCCTGAAGGATTATTCTCACTTTTGTTGAGTAGGTTATTCTTTATTGTAATCCTAGCTCCTTTGCTTTCCAGAATATCATATTCCAAGCCCTCCTCTCCTTTAAGTAGAAGCTGCTAAATCTTGTATGATCATGATTGTGACACCATGATATTTGAATTGTTTCTTTCTGACTGCTTGTAATATTTCCTCCTTGATCTGGGAGTTCTGGAATTTGGTTATAATATTCCCAGGAGTTTTCATTTTGGGATCTTTTTCAGGAGATGATCAGTGGATTCTTTTAATTTTCATTTTATCCTCTGGATCTAAGATATTGCAGTAGTTTTTCTTTATAATTTCCTGAAATAGTATGTCTAGAGCCTTTTTTTTTTTAATCATGGTTGTTAGGTAGACCAGTAATTCTTAAATTATCTCTCTTTGATCTATTTTCCAGGTTAGTTGTTTTTCCTATGAGATATTTCTTCCTATGAGATGTTTACTTCTATTTTTTTTCATTCTTTTGACTTTGTTTTATTGTTTCTTGATGTCTTGTAGAGTCCTTATCTTCCACTTGCTTAATTCTGGTTTTAAAAGAATTATTTTCTTCAGTGAGCTTTTGTACCTTGTTTTCCATTTGGCCAATTCTGCTTTTTAAGAAGTTCTTTTCTTCAGTAAATTTTTTTGTGCCTCTGTTATGATTAGACCGATTCTTTTGTTAAGATGTTATTTTCTTCAGTATTTTTTGTGCCTCTTTTACCAATCTGTTAAAACTTTTTTTTCATAATCTTCTTGCATTACTCCCATTTCTTTCCCTAATTTTCCTCTACCACTCTTATCTCTTTCTTTAACACTTCCAGGAATTCTTGTTGAGCTTGGGTACGGTTAGCATTTTTCTTTGAGACTTTGATTGTAGTTGTTTTTATATTGTTGTCTTCCTCTGAGTTTATGTCATGGTCTTTCTGGCCACCATAGTAGCTTTTTATGGTCAAGTTCTTTTTTTGTTGTTTGCTCAGTTTTTCAGCCTATTTGTTGACTTTCTGTGTTAAAGTTGGGCTCTGTTCCTGTCCCAAGGTTTCATGCTTTTTTGTACCAATGTTTTTAGAGGTTGTTCTATGGCTATGTAAGTTTTTAATGCTTCCAAGGTGGTGTGATTCTGTGAGACATGTGGTCACTGTTCTGGTCTGCACTCTGGTCTGTACCTAGGGAGGGTCTCTGCTTCCCTGCAGTCACTAGTAGTGCCACTGCTTCTCTTGGCCCAGGAATTCTGACCAGGTCCCCTGCTCTCCTCCACTCTCAAGCATTAGTGCTCCTCTCTGTCTTTGAACTGAGATCAGGGCCTCTGCTTCCTTATGACTCACCACAAGACCTCCTTTCTGCCCTGGAATTGTAACGTGGAAACATCTATGGGCAATAAAGTTGCCAATCAGTGCAGTTGCACCCTGTGTTCCCTGTAATCTCTTTTTGACCACTTGTCCAACCCCTCTACTGTGTTTAGGCTGAGAGCTCCTAAAGCTGCTGCCGCTGCCCCTGTGATTGTAGGGGTCGCAGCTGCCTCCAAGGCACTGTGCTCGCCCAGGTTTCACAGACTTCGCTTGCCGATCTCCTAAATTGTCTTATGCTGGAAAAATATCTCACTCTGACCTCTTGTTGGCTCTGCCACTCCAAAATTTAATTTGGGGAGTTATTTTAAAGTTGTGTGGAAGGGAAATGTTGAGACAGTTGAGCTGGACTGCTGCCAGACCTCCACCAGAATAATTTCTTGATATTTCAAAGTATTTCAGCTAAGCCCAAGGACACTTTCGTACCAATATTTCCAAAGTCTCCAAAACCTAAGCAGCCATCAAACAAACAAAACGCTTCAAAAGCACATGGAGAGGTGTTAAAAGGATAATCCTAAGTTTCAGATCCCTTCTTCTTGGGAATATCACAGAAATGCAAATAGATTCACTGACTCTGATCTCTAGTTTAACAAAAATATGTTTAAACAAACTCTTTCAAGCTAAAAACACTAGCTCCTTCATTCTTCAAATTTTATTTTGAGGAACATTTAAAAAAAATTTGAAAATATTACCATGTAGTAGTAGTAATAATAATAATAATAATAATATTAAAAATAATAGCTAGCATTTATATAGTACCCACTATGTGCCAGGCACTGTGCTCAGCATTTTACAAATATTGTCTCATTTGATCCTTACAGCAACCTTGGGAGGTTGGTGCTATAATTATCCCAGTTTTATAGATAAGAAATTGAAACAGATAGTGATTAAGTAACTTGCCCAGGGTCACACAACTAGTAAGTGTTTGAGGCTGAATTTGAACTCAGCTCTTCACTCCAGCCCAGCACCCTATCCACTGTGCCATCTAGCAGCCCCTTAATACTTGGGGAGGGGAGGGGCTTGGGGGAAATCACTTTCATTTGCCTATAATTATTAAAGCACCATTCTGCTGTTTTCTAAAGCCTTGAAAGATAAAACCAAACTATTTACTAATCTTCCTATATGGTTAAAAAAAAAAACAACAGAAATAAACCTTGCAAGAATTTGTTATATAAAGTGTTTTCATTCCTTTCTAGAGTTTATAAGTAAAGTCATTCATTAAATCTTGTCTTTTTCTAATTTATTAGAAGAAAAACCTTTCCTTCAGGCTCTGTTGAGTAGAGTGTGGCATTTATCTAGCTAGCTAGCTAACTAGCTATTAATGATTATTATTGGCCAGCTACATGGCATAAATGGATTGAGTGCTGGATCCAGAGTACAAAAGACCTCAATTTAAATCCCACCTCAAGATGCTTGTTAGGTGTGTGCCACTACTGAGTTTGCAGCTTCAGTTTCCTTATTTGTAAAATGGAGATAATGATCGCCTCTATTTCTCAGGGTTTTTGTGAAGATCAAATGCATTACAAACTTTTTAGTGCTATATAAATGCTTGTGATTAGTATTATCAATAAAATATTCACTTTCATAAAGAAGTTTTCTCTATTTTAGACTTTTAAGATACTACCTTTAAGACTCACTGACATATTTGGAACTACAGGCATAAAGGAATTTTAAATTAGACTAATACTTTAAGGGAAGAGGAGGACGGAGGTAACAACAGATGGCTTTTAAGGGATGACTTTTTCCATTGGGAGAATAAGTACCTAGGTTTAATGCGTTGCAGATTTGCATGTTGAATATTAGCCTCTCCTTTTGTAATTCTTTTCATACGTAAGGTTACCTCCTCCCTCCCCTGTCCTTGTAACTGTTTCCAGTGCTGATTCTCCTAAATGCTTCATTTAAAGAAATATTTCCTATAACTGGATAAATCATATAAATCAGGAGTTGGCAATCTTTACCCTAACAGTTCTTACACCTTTTCTTTCTGTTGTATTAGGAATGGAATTGACAAGGTGAACATTTTTGCAAACATGGAGTTTCAGGGATGAGTGGATGTCTTATGTCAGTTCTCAGAGTCAGTGAAAACTGGTGGCAGTTCTCCTAAGTGGCAGAGATAGAGGGGATGGCAATAGCAACTAGGATAAAATCATCTCCTATGTGCCATCTTTGAAACAGACTGAACTTTGCTAGCCTCTGGCATGAAGGTATAACGTAATTTTTTTTCTTCTTTCTGCAGTAAAAGTTACGCTTATTCCTGTGGACCAGATAGTTACATTTAATTTTAAAATTGATGTCTTCTTAAAACAACTCAAGGAACACTTTTCACAGCTCTTAAATATACCGTCTAAATATCTACAATTGACGTACCAGGGTAAGTTCTGCAAACTAATGAAATTTATTTAGATTTGCCGTATTTAAAAAATCAGGTTTTGTTAGTTTTAGAATTAGATTTAAAACTGTTTATGAGTAAAATGATACGTTTTAGATCATTAATATACATTACCTTTGTCAATGTCAGTGTTATTTTCAAATTATTCGCTCTGCTTAGATTTTGCCAAAGGAATCAGGAAACAAGTATTGAAGTTATACTAGATATCTGTGACACTGAATCTGAAACTTTGCAAACACACCTAAGGACACTAAAATAACTAAGGAACATTTTCATAAGGCTATGTCTAATTGGTGCCATTAATTCAATTATTTTGGTTAAATTAAAAAAAAATTTTCATCTATAAACTTCCAACAAAAACATTTTCAGGAGAATGTGGACTTTTTTGTATGCATCTCCTGTACTAAAATATACCCAAATCTTCGGTGTCAGTGTGAGCGTTGGAGCCTTGAAGTTCAACTTAGGACTTTTAAAAATTGAGCACTTCAGTTTTTGAGCACTTAGCACTTTTTGAGCAAAATAACTGTATTCAAACAGCCAATTCCATATCCTAGCCAGTCAGAAGTGTAAGAAAGGTAGTAACAAGCTAGTTCAACAAATGCCTGTTGTACATATATCCTAAATTAATCAGTATTTATTGAATGCCATGTGTCCAGTACTGTAATAAGAAGGGAAGGAAATAAGCATTTATGCAGTAGCACCTACTATGTGCCAGTCACTGTACCAAGCACTTTACAAGTATTATCTTATTTGATCCTCATAGCAACCCTGCAAAGTAGGTGCTACTATTATCCAAATTTTGTAGTTGAGGAAACTGAGGCAGATAAAAGTTAAGTGAATTGCTCAAGATTACTCAGCTAGTAAATGCCTGAGGCTGAATTTGAACCCTCATCTTCTTGACTTCAGGCCCAGTGTCTATCTGCTGTGCTTCCTAGCTGCTTCTAGTAAGAACTGTGGGATTCATATCTTTTCTAATGTAGTTGAGGAGGAAAAGAAACCCAGGAAAGAATAATCAGAAGAAGAGAGATGTTAGAGATAGAGTGCATGGGCAAGTGTTAAATGCTGCAGAAATATAAGGTAGGTTAGACTGAGAAAGAATTATTTGATAAGGAGGGCTTTGGCAAGCTTTTGAAAGAAATGTCATTAGATTGATGATTCCAGGAGCCAGACTGGAGATGGCTCAGAAGGGAATGGATGGATACAAAATGAAAGCATCAGGTAGAGACCACATGTTCTAGTAGTTTGAGAGTAAGAAGGAGAGTAATTAATTATGGAACTGTAGATTTAGAGCTGAGAGGGACCTTAGAAGCCATTAAGTCCAGTGTCTTTATTTTATAGATGAGAAAACTGAGGCACAGTTAAATGACTTACTAACTGTCATATGGCTATTAAGTGTCTCAGGGAAGATTGCAACTGAAGTCTGATTCTAAACCCTGTAGTTGATCTTACTGTGACACCCCGCTGCTTCTAGATTGGTCAGATTTTTTGGGTGGGTGGATGGATAGGGCTGAGTTTTAGTCCTGTGAGATCATTTTAAAATAAGTTTTTATTAATATCTTTTGTTTATTATATCATCTTAGTTATCCCAAGTATGCCTCCCTTAACCCTTCCTAGAGAGTATTCCCTTCTAATAAACAGTGTTTTTTACAGAGGAAAACTCCTAGCACAACTGATAAAAAATATGGAAGTCTTTAAACATGTTCTATATGTAATGTCTGTGGACCTCTGAATTCCACAAATGGGGGGTTGGGTGTGTCCTCTCATTTTTCATCATTTGAATCCTGCTTGATCTTTAAATTACATTTACTTTTGATTTTTGGTGTGAAGTTCTTCCATTTCACCATTTATATTGCTGTGGTTACCGTGTCTATTGTTTTTTCAGTTCATTCTACATCAATTCATATAGATTTTTCGATGCTTTTCAATATTCATCATACACGTAATTTCTTACAACACAATAATATTCTGTTACATTCATGTACCACAATTTGTTTAGCCTTTCCCCAATTGATGGACATCTACTTTGTTTCCAATTCTTAGCTCTCTCAAAAAGTATTCTTATAAAGAGTTGTTTTGATTTGTCATTTCTTTCATTAGTTTTCTGGTGCCTTCTTTCATGTGGTTGTCTGTGAGGGATTGTCTGATGTTGGCTACGTGCCACGTGGGGGTTGTGGCAAGATGGGGCAGGGACAAGATATTAGGAAGTAACTGGAGCTCACGCTTCCAAGGCAGGGGGCTGTGCCATGTGGAGTTGTGGTGAACTGGGGTAGGAACAGGATACGGGGAAGTAGCCGGAACATGTGCTTCTGAGGCAGGGGGCTGTGCCACGTGGGAGTGGGACGGCAGAGAACGAGCTCCCTTTGTCTAGTCCTCTCCCTAGGTGCAGCGCTAACCCCAGACGTCTCCTTCCAGTATCCGGGCCTAGCCTCCTGTGTCACGTCCTCTCCCTAGGTGCAGCGCTAACCCCAGACGTCTCCTTCCGGTATCCGGGCCTAGCTTCCTTTGTCACGTCCTCTCCCTTGGTGCAGCACTAACCCCAGACATCCCCTTCCGGTATCTGATCCTACAATCATTCACTGGTAGGCGGGCTGAGGAGGAGGGGCTAGGAAGGTATATAGGGGCGGTAGGGGTCAGAGCTCGCTCTCTCTTGCTCTTGCTTTCCTGCTTGGCCTTGCTGTGATGGCCTCTGAATAAAGTTCGAGTGTTTGCACCTCCTGATCGGCTCGTCTCTGTGGGCTCCGAAGACTGGTAAGTATGACCTTGGCAGCCTGCTCCTGTTAGAAGGAGAGTGCACGGCGCGACCGGCACAGTTGTCAATACTTTGCAATTCTTCTTTTGAGAACTTCATATCCTTTGACTACATATCTATTGGAGAATGGCTGTTAGTCACATATATGTAGTTAATATATTTTGGATACCAAATCCTTATCAAAAAATTTGATACAAAAACAAAATGTTTCCCATTTAGCTACTTCCTTTCTTTTCGTTGCTGTGTTAATTTTGTCTTTGCATAAGCTTTTCAATTTCAAGAAATCAAAATTATCTATTTTATCTTTGGTAATTGCCTCTATCTCTTGTTTGGCTAAGACTATGTCTCCTACACATAACTATGGTCTCTTTCTCTTCTAAATTTTTAAATTATGATCTTTAATATTAAGGTTGCATATTCATTTAGAATGTATTGTAGAGTATGGTAGAAGGTATTGGTCTAAGACTAATTTCCCCCAAACTGTTTTCTAGTTTGCCTAGCATATTTTATCAAATAAGGATTTTTTTTTAACTAGGTAATCTATGGTTTTGGCTTTATCAAACACTGGATTTCTGTTTGTCTTTTTTTGTTTATGTTTGAGCTCAGATTTACAGGGTAGGTCATCCTAGGCTGCCTCCTGACTTCCATTGCTCTTTGGAACACATTACCCCATACCTTTTTACATTTTCTAATGCCTGCAGAGTGGTCTTGTGTTATTTTGAATTTTTTTTCCTTTGTATTTGAAGGTCTTTCTCCAATTTGCTTGTAGAAGTTGTTGTTTCTGAATTGAATTGTTAAATTTAACCTCTATGTATCTTGCAGTTTGCTGCCTTGGATTTTCTTTTTGGAAGTTATCTTTGAGTTCTTAACTGGTATTTAATTTTCTGTGCTTAAAAGTTTTGGGCAGTTCTCTTGTAGTGTTTCTTGCATTATGGTTGTTCAAGTTTTTTTTTTTTTGTCATGTTTTTCTGGGAGACCTGGGTTGTCTCTATCCAACCTGTCTTCCAGATCAGTGTATTTTCTTGGATTGTTGTTGTTCAGTCATTTCAGTCATTTCTGACTCATTCTGACCCTATTTAGGTTTTTTCTTTAATCCTCATAATGATGGGGTATGGGCCCAAGCCTGCCAAAGGCCCTTGCCTCTTGCCCCAAAACGAATCTGGTTCCCATTTGTCTATGGTCATCAGAAAACTCTTATACTCACTCAACTGGCCTATATAGTTTATCTCCAACAAACTTCCCCCTTGCTGAAAGAAGACCTGGGCTGAACTCCTTCAGGCAGGGCCCTCATGATGTGACCTTGGGGTTCTAGCACCCCCAAACCTCTAGACCTCATCATAACCATTGAGAAATTAAAGGATTCTGACTTATACAGGACTATACTAGTAACAGATGTCATGACTGAATACTTAATTCTGAAATTCTAGGCCAAATAACTCAGTCTTATACTTGCATCTTACTATAATATCCTCAGATGTTCCTGAATCAATCTATTATTTAATAGATACGATTTTTATGCTTACAAAACTTAGGAATTTGCCATGAAAGAACAGGGACATAACTAAAGTAAGGGATTCATGTCAGTTCCAGGCAGAAGTTATCTAATGACCAACTGCATTGAGCCAGGTTTAAAGTCTGCCAGGTGTCATAGTGGGGAAATTGAGTCAGGAGAATCCTACCTCAGTCGTGCAGAAGAGTCGTTCTCTTTGGGTTTTCTTGACACAGATACTGGAGTAGTTTGCCATTTCCTTCTCCAGCTCATTTTACAGGTGAGGAACTGAGGCAAACAGGGTTAAATGACTTGCCCAGGGTCACACGGCTAGTAAGAGTCTGAGGCCAGATTTGAACTTAGGTCTTCCTGACTCCAGACCTGACACTTACTCACTGTGCCACCAAGCTTCCCATTATGAGGATATTTTCTTTTAGTGTTACTGTTTTTTGCTTCACTTCTTCTAGATTGTCCTTGGCAAGTTTTTCTATTCTATTCTTTATTTTTGCTGTGCAGGGTATAATCTGCCCTCATAATTCCCATTTCTCTTTTGAACCACTCAGGAACAGTGTGTTGTGGTTCTAGGTTCTCAAATTTCACAGAGTCCTCTGTTTCATCAAGTGCTGTATCGTTTTATTTTGTTTTGCATTATTTATTCATAGATACCTGAACTCATTTACTAGATCTGGAGACCATATTTCCTTCTGCTGTTAATATTTTCCCTGATGATTTACCTGTTTGTGTTCAAGGTCTTTGAGATTTCTTGTTCCTGAGATCTTTGGTAATTTCAGTCTTTAAAAAAAATTTTCCCTGATTTTCTCTTATTCATTTTCTGTCTTCTTTCTGATAGTGGTTTCCTTGGGGACTAGATCTTAAAGCATTTCAGCCTCCTTTTACACTGGGCAATTTGCTGTTCATCAGCCTAGGTCTCTCCCCCAAATGGCTTTGAGTTGTCAGAACTGGTCTCAACTGGATGCTATGTTCTTTCCCTGAGGCTTAGTGGAGTGCTGCACAGTCCAATCACATACAGTGATCTGTCCTGGTTTCCTGTACTGTTCCTTAGTTTTCTGGTCTGGCACTGGCAGTTCAGAGGTGTGCCACACTGGCACTATGGGATCGTGGCCCCCAACAAGCTTTAATTCCTGAAAGGCTGTGGCTACACTGGCTGTCTCTTTCAGCCTAGGCAAGCTTCTGTCACCTAGAGCTAGAGTCTCTATAACACTGGAAAGAGAGAGGAGGGAAACTGGAGTCCTTGGGACTGTTAGTTCAGCTTTGCTGCTGATAGTATGGGAGGTATAAGATGGTTACTGAGTGAGCTAAGGATCAGTTAGCATCACTTCATGGGTTTTTGTGGGGGTTTTTTTAGCCTTCTTTTGGATTCTGGGTGTCCTAGACCATGGAACCAGCTAGAGTTACTTTATCTTTAGTGCATAATTTCTCTTTTAGAGAAGTTTGAGAAGTCATGCAGATCAGACAAAATATCTAGTCCTCCATCTTGTTGTTCATGTGACCTGGAAGTCATGAGCCTCCCTGATCCAGGCCACTGCTCTAAGCTACTAGAATTAATAGGACAAAGAAAGTTGGTTTCTTCTTTTTTTTTTTTTCATAAAGATAGGGATGTCTCTGCATGTATAAAAGGACCATCCTTTGTTCTCAAAGAGGACCAATGGCGTCACGAGGGTAATGTCTTGACTTGTGCATGAATTGGATTTAAGTGAGGCAGAGCTGTGCAAAGGTGTCAGCCTCACTCTGTCCTCTAGAGTCATCAGAGTTCAGTGGTAAGACATAAGTCAAGAAAAAAAGTAAAATGTAGTGGCAGTTGGTGATTCCGTATAGAGGGAAACTCAAGCAGCTATTTAGCAGCCTACACACACACACACACACACACACACACACACACACACACACACACCCGCTAGACACACATGTCTAAATCCAAACGTCTGAAGTTAGTCAATAAGCAAGATGGAATAGGAGTTATAATACAAGGAGGCAAATTTGACCTCACAGGTATCACTGTGAGACCTGGTGGGATAAAACTGATGACTGGAATTTGGTTCTTCTGTATGAGAATGCCTAATTCAAGGCAAAATGTGAAAGGCAGGGATGGGATAAGATTGTATATTGACAAAGTATGCTTATATAAGGAAATTCAGGAACTAGAAGTGGGAGCAACTGGGTGAAGGTCAATAGAGGGAGAAATAGCAGTGATTTTGTCCTGAGAGTAATATTATAAATAACCTGCGCAGAAAGAAGAAATAGAGGAGTTTGAGAAACGAATCATGAGTTTGGCACAGAAGAATAATAATTCAGTGATAGAATATATCTCTTGTTCAGACATCTGCTGGAGCATTCTCTCTGCCAAATGCAGAGCAATGGACAACTTCTTGACTTGCCTTAATGATAATTTCATCCTTTAAGGGATGGAGGAAACGTCTAGGGAAAATTTTATTGTGATTCTTCTGATTCTTCTGAATTTGATTCTTACCAGTAAGGAGGAACGAGTTGCTAGGATGGAAATGAAAGGACTTGTTGGGGAGAATGGTCTTCTCTCCATGTTAGAGCTTGTGGTGACAAGAAAGCCAGGTATAATCTCATGTGTGCCCTAGATTTGGGAAATCATATTTCAGAGAGTTCAGAAGAAGGGTTGATAGGAACCTATCAACTAAAAGTCTCATGGGAAACCAGCTCGAGAAGGTTGGGAAATTCTCAAGAATGAAATTTTTCAAGATAGAAAGGGAAACATTTTCAGTGGGAAATAAAAATGGGAATTGTCTAAAGAGACCAATTTAGGTACGTGGTGAACTCAACAAACAATTTAGATTTAAGAAAGAGCTATATAGAAGATGAAAATGAGGCCAAGTAACAGATGATGAATATAAGAGGTCCTATAAAAATAGTCAGTGAATGCTAAAGCTCAGAATGATCTGAGACTAGTGAAGGAAGTTAAATACACTTTTTTTTTGTGTGAGGTATTTGGGTTTAAGTGACTTGCCCAGAGTCACACAGCTAGTGAGCATTATGTGTCCGAGGTTGGATTTGAACTCAGGTCCTCCTGACTCCACGGCCGGGGCTCTATCCACTGCTGCCCCTAAACATACTTTTAAAAGGTTATTTTTAGCTAATAATTTCAGTGACAGTGAGTTCACTTCTCACAAGGCAGCCCATTCCTTTTAGGAAGTTTTTCTTTCTGTTGATTTGAAGTTTAGTTTAGTACCCTGCAGTTATACTAAATAAAACAAATACCTCTTCCATATGACAGTCCTAGAAATAACTGAAAATAGATCTCATGTATACCTATTCTTCCCTTCTTCCCCCAAGACTTTTCTTTAGGCTAAACATACCCGGTTCCTCTAGTTAATCCTCATACAGTATAATTTTGGATTCTTGCACCATCCTGTACCTCTTAAAAGACACTACACAGAAATGAGCATAATATTTAAGTCATGCTCTCTAAAATATACCGTATTTCTGTTAATGCAACCTAAGATAACTCACTTTTTTGGACAACCCTATCACATTTCTGCCTCATATTCAGCTTGCAGCCAACTAAAATTTTTAGATCTTTTCCCAATTATCTTTAATTTGACTTTCCTAACCATTCTTGTATGTTTTCTAATTTAATATCTTCACTGACAGAGAAGCCTGAAGCACCATAGGAGTTGAGTAGTTCTACTTTCTTCCTGATATTGAACATCTTGCTTAGTTGTGCTTTTTGCTTCAGCAAAATGTTATATTTGTTCTCTTTATCTGATGGTTTTTTAAAGTTTTTCAGTCTTGATCCTTCTCGACTTGTTTGCTGAGTTTGACACTGATGCCCACCTACTCCCTAGCGATACTCTGTCCCAGGTGGATTTTTAACAGCGCTCGTTCCTGGTTCTCCTTCTTGTCTAATTAAACCTTCTCCGTGTTCTTTGCTGGTTCATCATTCGTATTCTGCCCCCTCACTGCAGCTCCTCGCCTCTCTTCCCCTCTCTTCCCCTCACTTCACCCCTCCTCCCTTGGTGCCTGGCTCCTGTGCCTTTAACTATTATCTCTATGCAGATGACTCACAGATTTATCTTTCCAGCTGCATTCTCCCCCAAGAGCTTCAGTCCTGCATTCCCAATTTACCTATTGGATGTTTCAAACTGGTTGCACCTGGAGACATCTCAAACTTAGTATGTCAGAAACAGAACTATGACATTTTTCGCCTAAGCCCACCGCCTTTGCAAATGTCTGTATTTATGTTGAAGGCACCACCATCCTCCCAATTTCCCAGGTTCAGTAGTCTCTGCATTATTCTTGACTCCTCACTCTCCCTCACCCCATATAGCCAATCATTTGCCAAATCTTACAGTTTCTATCATGCATCTGTCCCTGTCTCTCTACCCATACTGCCAACATGTTAGTTCAGGACTTCTTGCCTGACTTGTTGCAATGTCTTTTTATTTTGGTTTTAGTTTCAAGTGTCTCCCCATTCCAGGCCTACCTCCACGTAGCCACCTGAGTCATTTTCCTTTAGCACGCATCTGGCTACTTACCTACTCAGTAAACTTCAGTGTTTCTCTATTGCTTCTAAGATCAAATACAAACTTCTCCTTTTAGCTTTTAAAGCCCTTTACACCCTAATCCCAACCTCTCTTAGCAGCCTCCTTGTTCTTTTACCCCGTCCTAGCTTAGCTATGTAGTCAGACCCACCTTCTGTCCTCTGTCGCTATGCCTTTACCCTGGTCATCCTCCAGGCCTGGAATGCACTCCTTCTTTGCTTCCACCTAATAGAATCTCTCATTCTTTTTATAATGACTTACTCAGCTAAAGTAGCACTTTCTACACGAAGTCTTTCCTGATCCTTCCAGCTACTAGTGCCTTCTGTTCCAAACAACTTGTACTGCACGACTATGTTCTTATTTGTATTGATTCTCTAGGTATTTATTCAATATGCACTTTTTTATTTAAATTTTTTTTTCATTTAACAAGTATTTATTTTCTCTCCCATCTCACCAACTCTTACTGGGTGGGGGATGGGGCTTGGGGAGGAGGAAGAAAAGCAAAACCCTTGTAATGAATGTGTGTTATAAAAACAAATTGCCCACATTCATATACAGTAATTTGTTCAGCCATTCACCAGTTGACGGGTACTCCTTTAGTTCTTTGTCACCTCAAAAATATTTTTGTACCTTTAAGTCTGTTAGTCATGAGAACAAAACCCCAAATCTGAAATAGTTTTAGAAATTTATTTGGTCATTTGGCAGAGGAGAGAAGTAGGCAGAAGTAGGGACGTCTTCCTCTCCACTTTTTGGGAGATTTACATTGTATAGGGTTCAGACAAGAGTACCAGAACAAACTGCCAATACAAGCAAAGCAGTTAAGCAAGATTGAAGAGGGGGCAGTGCCCAGACATGAGGCCTTGAGGCTGCAGGTTCCTCACCTTTGAATCCTGTGCCATGCACAGTGCTAAGTGCTAGATACGAAGAAAGGTAAAAAATAAGCTCTGCTCTCAAGGAGCTCCCAATGTCATGGGGGAGACAATATGTAAACAAGTACATACAGGCAAGATATAGATGGGATGAACTGTAGATAATCTCAGATAGCAGGCACTGAGATTTAGGAGAACTGGATGAGGGTCTCTTGTAGGAGGTGAGACATTAGCTGAGACTTGAAGGAAGCCATGGAAGTCAGGAGGCAGAGTTGAGGAAGGACAGAGTTCTAGGAGTGGGGGACAGCCAGAGAAAATACCCATAGTTGGGAGATGGAGCGTCCTGGACAAAGAGCAGCAAGGAGGCAGTTGTCACTACATCGCCATGTATGGGGAAGCAGTCAATAAACATTTATTAAGAGTCTCCTGTGTGTCTGGCACTGTTCTAAGGGTAGGGGATGCAGATGTGAAAAAGAAAGATGTCCTTGGATGGCAGAATAGGTGGAGGGGAATGAAGTCTAGAGAGGCTGGAAAGGGTGACACTCATAAGCTAACTTCCTTTGCGATCTCTCTCCCTTCTTTCACCTCAGATCATAGGTTATATATAAAATGTTATCTTGTGATTTTTTTTTCCCTTACTTTAACTGTAACATTGGCCCTAGTGAAAGCAAGTTAAATTAGTTACATAAATATAGTTATCCATCTCTGAGATTCTATGATTCTATAAATAGAGCTTGTTCCTGAACCAATTCAACTAATGTTTATTATGTGCCTACAGTGTACAAGTCTTTGGATATCAGAAGACTCTGCCTTCAATAAGCTCATGTTCCACTGAGGCAGAGATTCCTTATAGACTTTTTGCTCAGAGAGTGGTTTATACCTCTGTAAAGTACTAAAGTTTGGAAGGTGGGAAAGCCAGTTGGTTTTTGATAGAATGTGCTAGATGGAGCCTTTATACCAAATTAGGTATTTTGGCTAATCAACGCATATAGTAAAATTATAGTCATTTTTGGACATGAAGTTCACAATTGTTTTATCTTTAATTATATGACATTCTGTTCATCAAAAAATTATATTCTGATTGTCTAGAATCTTTGTTTTCCACAAATCAGAAGATGAAGGGATCTTCTGAAGGAAGATAGGACAGACAGCCAAAGCCTGGAAGGATGTGACAGTAGGGAATGACTTAATACAGATGTTTCATGATAATATATTAATGACAGTATTGTGAAATCCCATTTGAAACTTTATGTGGGGTATTCTTGTACAGACTACTTTATCATAATTAATTTTATGGCACAGTTTCCAGAAATGTATTATAAGAAAAAATGAGGACTGCTTGCAGTCGTGTTTGATCTTTAAATAGTACAATATAATTCGACAGTCAGCTGTAAGCACTTCCTATGCCCATAACAAAAACTTTATATATTTCTATTCTTTATCATACTTATAATCTGTTCTCTTTTAAGGGAAAACTCTGAAAAATTCTGAAACCTTAATGCATCTTGGAGTTAATCCAGAAGACGTTGTAAAATTGGAATTATATTCCTCAAATCCAACTCATTATCCAATCAAAGCAGTATTTCGAAAAATGCAGGGTATTCGCGATATCATAACTGTTAGAGTGCAATCTGGTAATTAATTTGATTTTATTTCAATGTGTTTTGCAGTCCTTTAAAAAATGCCACATTTAAACTCACTGTTGTGAATTGTTTATCCACCCTTGGTTTTCACCCATATAGGTGTTAGAATGTACCAAGATGTAACTGTTGAGATTGAAAGAATTGACTTCCACAAACCATTTCTGGGTGGATTCAGACATAAAATAACAGGAACAGAATATCATAATGCAGGGACACAAACAGCACCCAAAAAACTACCTATAAAAACGAACATCTTTTCTAGAGAGACCCAGGTAAGGTTTGTGATTTTCCATGTGATTCTCTAGGTTATTAATAGAACCAAGTACATTGTTACATGACTGTCAGAAACTAAATTGGTAGAAATAATCATGTGTGAAGAGCATAATAATCAGAAACAGTAAAAACTGAAAGGTAAATAGTATGGAAAAAAACTTTGTTTAGTTTAGTGTGTTAATATATATCAGACAATAATTTTAACTCAATTAAAATATCCTTAGTAAATAGAATACCTTAGGGTTTCAACCTTCTAGTTAATTTTAACATAGCATATGTTTTTATTCCAGACGGTCACTGAGAGAAAAAAGCTCATAGCAACTACAAGCAGAACATCTACACAGATGACTAAAATTGGTGTGTATGTGTCTAATATGACTGATAAACTGATAACTCCAGGAAAATATTTTACAGCAGCTCAATATCATGCACGAAGATTGGCAGCGGTAAGTTCTTTATGTTCACATGGTTGGGCACTGAAAATGCTAGATTACCTGCTTGTTATTTCTGGTGGAGTGCCTTAGGGCATCCCACAGGTTAGACCCTCCTGAGCTGGCTTCCTGAGATTCTGGGTGCTCTTTGGATCTGCATTCACTGAAACTATTCTGTAAGTCATAAGCCCCCATCGACGTGTTTAACATTGCTAACCAGCCAGAGGATACAATTAATTCAAAGCCAAACCATATAATAAAGTGGTATAGTAAGGAAAGGAGCAGTAAGATGTTTCCCCCATAAACCTAAAGTACATTCTGTCACAAATTCATACACTTATTAGTAGGAAGATTGGATACGTGTGGCTAGAGCGCAAACATGGAGGGTAATAAGTTTTGGGAGCACGTATGGCCAGGCCACACTCTAAGGGCTACTTAGATCTGGTGCTGCAGGTCTGCTGATATTTTCCAGGAATGTCATTGGTCTGCGCTTGGTGAGCCTGTTGCCTGCTCATCTGCAGTAGAAATGTCGTCTCTACCAGCTGCCTCTCTGCTGGACAAGTAGTCTTGACTATTTGCTGCTCTGGAGGTTGATTAGCTGAATGCTGCCCTGCTGGACTGACTGCTGGATTAGTTGGTAGAGATTATGTTGGATGCTGCCTGGCACAACCACATTGGTCAGTAGTAGTAGAATTTCACTGTTTCCAGCATCTGGTTTCAACTGAAATCCTTCGGTATATCATTTTCTTTTTCTCATGTAAAGAATGAGTACTTCCCAGCACTCTAGTTAAACAATCAGAGGCTTTTTAGGAAAGCAGCAGTCCTCAGTCATAGAGACACCTGGCTTGTTAGTGACCTGGCTGGTCCACTTCAGAATCTTAGCTGTGAACGAGGCTTGTCTTTAAATTCTTTATTTGCAAATTTTTGATAGCTTTTTACAAAAATCACCTTCATTTATGAATGTGTTCTTCCCTTTCCCCTGCCCAGCATGCCATCCTTGGTGGCATATTCTTCTACCAAAGAAGTGAAACTAAATTGGTGCAGTTTTTTTAAAAAGCAATGATACCATTATAAGAAGTGCAAAATTCTTTATCCAGTGATTTCACTACTACCTACCATAAAGATGTTTTTGACAATAATGGAAATATTTATGCAAAATATTCATATTAGCAATAGCAAAAAACTGGAAATAACACGTGTCCAACTGTTATAATTGTTAAACAACTTATGGCATATAAACATAATAAGATAGTATTATTCCAAAAGAAATGACAAATATGAAGAAAATAAAGACATGGGAAGACCTACATAAACTGACAAGATTGAAGAAAGTAGTCAGTATATTAATTATAGCCATATAACCATATAATAGAATGCTAACAAAATTTGGGAAATGTAACAGAAGAAAAAAAGTTCAGGAGGACATATGGAAACAAAACAAGATTTTTAAAATTTCATTCTTCATAGAATCACAGAATTTCAAAGTTGGAATGGACCTCAAGAGCCTTCTAGCCCAACCTTTACCTGAAAAGGAATCTTCACTTTAGCTTATCAGATAGTAGGTTATCTAGCCTCTAATTGAGGACCAACAGTAAGGGGGAGGGACTCACTATTTATGAAGCAACGCATTCCACTTTTGGATGGTCATCAAATCTAAATTTGTCTCTTTGTAAATACTACCCCTTGCTCCAGTTCTGGCACATAAAACTAGCCTGATTTCTCTTCAGTGCACCCTTTTAATACTTGAACACAAGTATTCAGGTTCACATGTGGCCCTGATGCCATAGGTTCTCCACCCCTGATTAGGTACTCTCAGAGGCTTCTCTTTGGCAGGTCATCATCCTCACTTAGTTATGTGGCATGAACTTCTTGTCTTTCACTATTGTGTTTTCCCTCCTCTGAATGTTCTCCAGCTTATCAGTCTTCATTTTAAACCATGACACCTACAACTGAGCCCAGTATACCATATGTAAGGCAGAATACAGAGATACTATCATCATCTGTTGGAGGCTTTTTCTCCTTCAACAGCCCAAGATTAAGGCTATCATAGCGTAATGTTGACTCATAATGAGCTCACAGTCCATTAAAAGCCCCAGATCTTTTTCAGAGGAATTGCCATATAACCATATCTCCCTCATCTTGCACTTGTAAAGATGATTTTTTGAACCCCAGTATTAAGACTTTACATTTAGCCTTATTAAATTTTATCTGATTGGGTCTAGCTCAGCAATCTCTCTTGTAAGGATCTTTTTGGATTCTGACTCTGTTATCTAGTGGGTTAGCTCTCCCTCCCAGCTTTATAAAATTTGCAGATTTACTAAGTGTGCCATCCAAGCCTTTGTCCAAATCATTGATGGAAATGTTAACACAGCATACAGCCAAGCATAGATCCCTGGAGCACTCTATTGCAGACCTCATGCCACCATTAATCACTATTTGAGTTTGAGTAACCAACTAGCTCTCTTTTTTTTAATTCCATTCAAATTTTTTTTCTGTTTCAAATTCTCTCCCTTCCACCTGTCCTTCCCTCACTTATTGAAAAGGCAAGAGAAACAAACTCATTGCAAATACATACAGTGAAGCAAAACAAATTCCCACATTAGCTATGTCCTTCCCTCTCCAAAAAAAGGAGAAGGAAATATGCATTAATCAGTACTCTGAGTCTATCAACTCTCTATCTGGAGGTAGATAGCATGTTTCATCATTAGTCCTTTGGAATTGTGGTTGGTCATTGTGTTTATAGAGTTCCCAAGTCTTTCTTTTTATTTAACTTTTGAAACATTTTTTCCAATTACATATAAAAATTTTAACATTCATTTTTAAAAATTTTGAGTTCCAAATTCTCTCCCTCCCTCTTTTCCTCACCCCTCCCCCCCCATTGAGAAAGCAAGCAATTTGATATAGGTTATGCATGTGCAGCATGCAAAACATATTTCCATATTATTCATGTTATGAAAGAAATCACAGATTAAAAAACCCCAAGAAAAAGAAAAAAAGTTTGAAAAGTCTGATTTGATTTGCATTTAGACCGTATTGGTTCTTTCTCTGGAGGTAATGGATAACATATTTCATCATGAGTCCTTCAGAATTGTCATAGATCAATGTATTACTGAGAGTACCTAATCAGGGGTGCAGAACCTATGGCTTCAGGGCCACATGTGACCCTAGAGGTCCTCAAGTGTGGCCTTTTGACGGAATCCACACTTGAAGACCTGGAGAACAACGTATGACCTTGAGTCCACAGGTTTCCCACCCCTGATCTAAATCATTCACAATTGATCATTGTACAATACTGCTGTTCCAGGAGAACAATGTTCTCCTGATTCTGCTCGCTTCACTTTGCATCAGTTCATGTAAGTCTTTCCAAGTTTTTCTGAAAGCATCCACTTGTCATTTCTTATACCATAATAATATTCCTTCATAATCATATACCACTCTCTTCTTTCCTTCCTTATTTCCTTTCATTCCTTCATTTTTTTCTTTCATCTCTTTGGGATACAGATCTAGTAGTGGTATTGCTGGGTCAAAGAGTTTTATAGCCCTTTGGGCATACTTCCAAATTGCTCCCCAGAATGATTAGATCAGTTCACATCTCTGCCAATAGTGCATTGGTATCCCACTTTTCCTATATCCCTTATTACATTTTTCATTTTCCTTTTCTGTCATATTAGCCAATCTGATAGGTGTGAGATGGTACCTTAGAGTTCTTTTGATTTGAATTTCTCTAATCAGTAGTGATTTAGAGCATTTTTTCATGTGACTCTAGACAGCTTTGATTTCTTCTTCTGACAACTGCCTATTCATATCCTTTGACTATTTCTCAAGTAGTGAATGACTTGTATTCTTATAAATTTGACTCAGTTCTCTATATATTTGAGAAATGAAGCCTTTATCAGAGAGACTTACTGTAAAATTTTCCTCCCAGTTTTCTGCTTTCATTCTTGGCTGCATTGTTTGTTTGTTTTTGTGCAAAACTTTTAAATTTAATGTAATCAAAATTATCCATTTGATATCTCATAATGCTCTCTATTTCTTCTTTGGTTATAAATTCTTCCCTTATCCATAGATGTGACAGGTAAACTATTCCATGCTCCTTTAATTTGCTTATGGTTTCACCTCTTATATCTAAATCATGTGCCCATTTTGACCTTATCATGGTATATGGGGTGAAATGTTGGTCTGTATCTAGTTTCTGCCAAATTGGTTTCCATTTTTACCCAGAAGTTTTTGTCAAATAGTGAGTTTTTGTCCCAAAAGTTTGGATCTTTGGATTTATCAACCTCTAGATTATTATAGTCATTTACTACTGTGTATTGTGAACCTAATCTATTCCACTGATCCACCACTCTGTTTCTTTGTCAGTACCATATATATATATTTTTTGATGATTATTGCTTTGTAAGACAGTTTGAGATCTGGTACAGCTAAGCCATCTTCCTTCACATTTTTTTTCATCAGTTCTCTTGATATTTTTGACTTTTTGTTCTTCCAAGTGAATTTTGTTATTAATTTTTTCTAGCTCTACGAAATAACTTTTAGTTGTTTGATTGGTATGGCACTGAATTAGTAAATAAATTTAGGTAGAATTATCATTTTTATTATATTGGCTTGGCCTACCCATGAGCACTTAATATTTTTCCAGTTGTTTAGATCTGACTTTATTTGTGTAAAAAGTATTTTGTAAATGTGTTCATTTAGTTCCTGGATTTGTCTTGGCAGGTAGACTGTCAAGTGTTTTATATTATCTACAGTTATTTTAAATGGAATTTCTCTTTCTGTCTCTTGCTGCTGGGCTTTGTTGGTACTATATAGAAATGCTGATGATTTATGTGGGTGTATTTTATATCCTACAACTTCACTGAAGTTGTTAATTATTTTAGCTAGTTTTTTAGTTGGTTCTCTAGTATTTGAAAGGTACCATCATGTCATCTGTAAAGAATGTTAGTTTTGTTTCCTCACTGCCTATTCTAATTCTTTCAATTTCTTTTTCTTTTCTTACTGCTATAGCTAGCATTTCTAGTACAATATTGAATAATAGTGGTGATAATAGGCATCCTTGCTTCACCCCTGATCTTATTGGAGAGGCTTCTAGCTTATCCCCATTACAGATAATACTTGATAATGGTTTTAGATAGATACTGCTTATCATTTTAAGGAAAACTCCATTTATTCCTGTGCTTACTAGTTTTTTTTTTTTTTTAAACAGGAATGAGTGTCATATTTTGTCAAAAGCTTTTTCTGCAACTGTTAAGATAATCATATGATTTTTGTTGGTTTTATTAATTGAAATATACAATTATGCTGATGGTTTTCCGGATCATTGAAGTAGCCCTGCATTCCTGGCATGAATCCCTCCTGGTCAAATGTTTGATCTTTGTGATGTATTGCTGTAATCTTCTTGCTAGTATTTTATTAAAATTTTTGCATCAATATTCATAGAGAAATTAGTCTATAGTTTTCTTCCTTTGTTTTTTTCCTCTGTGTGGTTTAGATATCAGTAGCATATTTGTGTCATAAGAGGAATTTGGTAGAACTCCTTTGCCTATTTTTCCAGATAGTTTCTATAGTATTAGAATTAATTGTTTTTTAATTGTTTGATATAATTAACTTTTACATCTATATGGTCTTGGGGATTTTTTTCTTAGGGAACTCATTGATGGCTTGTTCAATTTCTTTTTCTAAGATAGGGTTATTTAAATATTCTATTTCCTCCTCTGTTAATCTGGGTAATTTGTATTTTTGTAAATATTCATCCATTTCACTTAGATTGTTAGATTTATTGGCATGTAATTGGACAAAATATCTCCTAATAATTGTTTTAATTTCTTCTTCATTGGTGGTGAATTCACCCTTTTCATTTTTGCTACTGGTAATTTGTTTTTCTTTCTTTTATTAAAAATCAAATTAACTAATGATTAATCTATTTTATTGTTCCCCCCCATAAAACCAGCTTCTAGTTTTATTTATTAGTTCAATTGTTTTCTTATTTTCAGTTTTATTATTAATTTATTAATTCAGTTTTTTATTAATCTCTCCTTTGATCTTCAGGATTTCCAATTTGGTGTTTAATTGGTAATTTTTAATTTGTCCTTTTTCTAATTTTTTTAGTTGCATGCCCAGTTCATTTATCTGCTCTTTCTCTATATTATTCATGAAAGCATTTAAAGATATAAATTTTCCTCTAAGTACTGCTTTGTCTGCATCTCATAACTTTGTCTCATTGTTGTCATCCTTTTAAATGAAATTATTGATTGTTTTTATGATTTTTTTTCTTTGACCTACTCATTCTTTAGGATTAGATTACTTAGTTTCTTGATTTTTTAATCTTTGCTTCCAGTGCCCTTTATTGAATGTAATTTTTATTGCATCTTGATCTGAAAAGGATGCATTTTATATTTCTGCTTTTCTTTGTGAGGTTTTTATGCTCTGACACATGATCAGTTTTTGTGTAGGTGCCATGTACTGCTGAGAAAAAGGTATATTCCTTTATATTCCCATTCACTTTTCTTCAGAGGTCTATCATATTTAACCCTTCTAAAATCCTATTCATCTCCTTAACTACTTTCTTGTTAGTTTTTGGTTAGATTTATCGAATTCTGAGAGGGGACAGTTGAGGTGCTCCACTAGTATAGTGTTACTGTCTATTTCCTCCTGTAACTCCTTTAACTTTTTTTTTAAGAATTTGGATGCTATACCATTTGGTGCATATATGTTTAGTATTGATAGTGCTTCATTGTCTATGGTACCTTTTAGCACAATCTAGTTTCCCTGCTTATTTCTTTTAATTAGATCTTCTTTTGCTTTTGCTTTGTCTGAGATCATGATTGCTATCCTTGCTTTTTTTAATATCAGCTGTAGCATAATAGATTCTGTTCCCTTACCTTTACTCTGTGTGTCTCTCTGCTTCCAGTGTGTTTCTCGTAAGAAAACATGTCATAGGATTCTGGTTTTTAATCCAATCTACTGTCCACTTTTGTTTTATGGGTGAGTTCATCCTATTCACATTCACAGTTATGATTACTGTGTATTTTCCTCCATCCTGCATTTTTCCCTGTTTATCCTTCTCACTCTCTCCTTTCATCCTATCCTTTCTCAAAAGTACTTTGCTTCTGACCACTGCCTCTCCAAGTCCACACTCCCTTCAGTCAGCTCCACACTCCCTTCAGTCAGCGCCCCACCCTTCTTTGTCACCCTCCCCTCCTACTTCCCTGTAGGGTAAGATACACTTCTATGCCCAACTAAGTGTTCATGTTATTCCCTCTTTGCGCCGTTTCTGGTGAGAGTAAGGATCAAGTATTACCCACCTCTCCTTCTTTCCCCTTTCCACCTTAAAAACTCTTTCTTGCCTCTTTTATGTGAGATAGTTTACCCCATTCTACCTCTCCTTTCCACCTTTTCCTAGTGCATCTCTTTTTCTCACCCCTTAATTTATATTTTTTAGGATATCATCCTGTATTAGTCCACTCACTCCGATGCCATCTTTCTAAATGCTCTAATAATGATGTCCTTAGGAGTTACATTCATCTTCCCATGTAGGATATAAATAGTTTATCCTTATTGAATCCCTTATTATTTCTCTTTCATGTTTACCTTTTTATGTCTCGAGTCTTATATTTGGAAGTCAGATTTTCTAGCCATTTCATCCGGAATGCTTGAAAATCCTTAAATTCATTAAATTTCCATTTTTTCTCCTAAAGGATTATACTCAGTTTTTCTGTGTAGTTGATTCTTAGTTGCAATCCTGGCTCCTTTGCTTTCCAGAATATCATATTCCAAGCCCTCCAATCTTTTAATGTGGAAGCGGGTAAATCTTGTGTTATCCTGACTGTGGTTCCATCATACTTGCAATATTTCCTCCTTAACCTAGGAGTTGTAGAATTTGTCTATAATATTTTTGGAAGTTTTCATTTTGTCATCTCTTTCAGTACGTGATCAGTGTTCTTTCAATTTCTATTTTATCCTCTGGTTCTAGGATATCAGGTCAGTTTTCTTTGATAATTTCTTGAAATAGGATGTCTAGGCTGTTTTTTTTGATCATGCTATTGATTTTTTTGGGGGGTGAGGCAATCAGAGTTAAGTGACTTGCCCAGGGTCACACAGCTAGTAAGTGTCAAGTGTCTGAGGCTGGATTTGAACTCAGGTCCTCCTGACTCCAAGGCCAGAGGATTATCCACTGCGCCACCTAGCTGCCCTGTTTTTTTGATCATGGCTTTCAGGTACTCCAATAATTCTTAGTTTATCTCTTTTTCAGTCTATTTTCCAGGTCATTTTTTTTTTCCAATGAGATATTCCACATATTCTTCTCTTTGTTCATTCTTTGGATTTTGTTTTATTGTTTTTGATGTCTCATGGAGTCATTATCTTTCACTTGCCCAATTTTAATTTTTAAGGAATTATTTTCTTCAGTGAGCTTTTGGGCCCCTTTTCCATTTGGCCAATTCTGAATTTTAAAGGGTCCTTTTCTTAAGTGGATTTTTGTGCCTCTTTTACTATTTGGCCTATTCTGTTTTTTAGGGTGTTATTTTCTTCAGTATTTTTTTGTGCCTCCTTTACCAAGCTATTGATTCTTTTTTCATGATTTTCTTACATCACTGTCATTTCTCTTCCCAGTTTTTCCTTTACCTCTCTTATTTTGATTTTAAAATCCTTTTTGAGCTTTTCCAGGGCCTGAGACCAATTAACATTTTACTTTGAGGCTTTGCATGTAGGTATTTTGACATTGTTGTCTTCTTCTGAGTTTATATTTGATCTTCCCTGTCACCATAGTAACTCCGTGGTCTGGTTCTTTTGTTGTTGTTTGCTCATTTTTTTTTTTACTTTAACTTTAAGTTAAAGTTGCACTATGCTCCCAAGCTTCAGATTTTTTGTACTGCTGTTTTTAGAGGTAGTTCTGGGGGGAGGGGTGTAAGTTGTGGTATGATCTAAGGAGAGGTGTGGTTTCTCCTGGACTGTGCTCTTGTCTGTGAGGGACCACAGAGACTCTTTCGCCTTGGAACTATGACCAGGGTTGTTGCTCTCCTGGGGCTCAGGCTCTAGTGCGATAATGCTCCTCTTCACCCTGGGATCGAGTCCCAGAACCATGCACAGCGCAGCGGAGTCCTGCACCCAGTGCCAGAAAAGGGTCTTGACTACTATCCTTCTGATCACTTTTCTGATTCCTTTACCATCAGTGGACTGAGAGCTCTGGAAGCTTCCGCTGCCAATTCAGTTGCTTCTAAGGCCTGCTGCTGGCTTGCCGGGGTGCAGTCTGCACTGGGCTGCATTCCACTCTCTCCCCACTGAGACAGACCTTTTCTGCTGACCGTCTTAAGTTTTCTTGGGCTGGGAAATTATTTCATCCCATCCTTTTGTTGATTCTGCTTTCCTAGAATATATTTAATTTGGGAGAGCCCAGGTTAGTCCCTGCCTTTAGTCCACCATCTTGGCTCAATCTCCCCCAGCACACCCCCAAGTCTTTAAAAATTGTTTATCTTTACAATATTGTTTTGTTGCATAAATTGTTCTCCTGGTTGTGCTCACTTTACTTTGCATCAGTTCATGAAAGTCATCCCAGGTTTTTTTTGAAGCGATCCCTTCCATCATTTTGTGTAGCACAATATTATCCCATCACCTTTGTTTTTAATAATTTTAGATATTCTCTAATTGATGGACACCCCACCCCCTAGTTTCCCATTTTTTGCTCCTCTGAAAATAGGTACTATAAATATTTTTGTACACAGATCCTTTTCCGTTGCCTTTGACCTCTTTGGAGTATAGACTTAGGAAAGGTATTGCTGGGTCAAAGGATATTCACAGTTTAATAGTTTTTTGTTTATAGTTTCAAATTACTTTCCAGAATGGCTGAATCAGTTCACAGCTCTATCAATAGTGCCCTAATATACCTATTTTCCTCTAGACCCTCTCACATTTGTCATTTTCTGTTTTTTGTCAATGTTGTCAATCTGATGGATGTGAGGGGGTATCTCAGAGTTGTGTTAATTAGTATTTCTCTAATTGTTAGTGATTTAGAGCATTTTTCATATGTTGATATCTTGGATTTCTTCTTCCGAAAACTGCCTATTCATCTCATTTAAACATTTATCAATTGAGGAAGGGCTCTAATCAACCAGTATTGTTGTCCAGCATCTTACTTTTTTGTAAGAATATCATGACATACTTATCAATGCTTTGCTAAAATTTCAGCAGCCTATATCTATATTTACCTTACCTATCATTTAGTAACATTGTCGAAAAAGGTTAGTCGTGACTATACTTGATGACCATTTCTAGATGATCACTAACCACTTCTAACTTAATCATTCATTCTTATATTTTTCCAGAAATTGGAATCAATCTAATTGGCCTATAGTTTGCTAACTCTGTTGTCTTCCTGCTTTAAAAAAAAAATGAGAACCTTTACCTTTTTTTGCAAAAGTCCTGCATTCTCTCCTGTCTTACTTTCAAATATAACTGACCATAACTTAGCAGTCACACTAGCCAGCTGTTTAATTCTTTGAGTAATAGACGGTGTAGTTCATCTTTGGACATGTGACTTGAATGTCTCCAGGAGAGCTGAGTGTCTCTGACTGACTCCCAGTTTTTATTAATTAGCAGTCCCTGTTCACCATTTTTTCTTTTCTCTTTTCAGTCTGAAGGCTGTTCTTCTTGGAAGAGAAAGTGGAAACAAAGTAAGATTAAGCAGCTCATGCCTTGTGTCTTTCGTCCTGTTCTGGGAGGTAGATCTATTCTCTTCTTTGGTCCTTCCCTCTTAATCCCCATAGCTAACAAAAACAAAATAGAACAAACATCATACTCTGTTTACTGCCCTTACCTATCCTGGTCAGCCTTTGTTCCTTCTGAGCTTTAGCATTCCTGACACCATCTTTTAAGGACCTTGTCATTATTCTGGATTCTTCCTTGTTAACCTGCTTTTGCTTCTGTATTTTATAGTTGGTGAGTTATCTGTGCCTATGCTTAGGTGTTTTCAGACAACTGCCATATTTTCTCCTCACCTGAGTTGTTTCTCTTTGTGTTTTTTGAATTTCATTCATGACAGTTTCCCAATGCTCCTGAACTGACTTCCCCTGTAGAATTTTAGTCCGTGAGATCTTACCTATTTTTCCTCTGAAACCTTTGAAATGTTCTCTTTACAAATCTAGGAGGTATGTCAGGCTTTCCCCAGCTATCCTCTACTTCTCTATCACAAATTCTGAACTCTTATTAAAGTTAACATGCCTCTATTATTAATATTAATAGGAAATGTTAATAATATTTATTATATACTTTTATCATTTTAATATAGTAATTTTAGTAACATTATCATTTTATTATATATTTGTGTTATATTATTTATAATTATTAATTAAATTACTTTATTAATATAATTAAGGCTCCTATTAAAAACCTCTAAAGTGCACTATTTGCTTTTCATATATAGTTATTTTAAAATTCTCATTTGTATATTTGATTATTCTTAAATTTTAAAATCAATTGATATATTTTAAATGTATCATTTTACATTTTAATACATTTTAAAGAATACATTTTAAAATCAATTGATGCTCAAAAATTATAATAAAATCAAATTGAAAAAATAACACATGACCTGAGACACAGAAGAGATACGTTAATATGGGACTATATAATGTATCCTGATGAAATGGTCTATGACCACTGCGGTGGTTGTATTTCCCTTATGAATGGGGTAAATTTGGTATAAAGTCACCTTCCACTTCCCCTCTCCCCCCACTCTAATACCATTGTTAAGGAGATGCCACCCAGTGACTGTAATTAGGATCCCTTATGGCCTTTCATTTTTGTCAGGCTCTGTCTGCTGGCATTGTTCTAAGATTCTTCCAACATTGTCACATGCTGGATTGTTAGTGTTTTAGCCAACCTAACAGGTGCAACCAGGCACTCATAGTGATTGAACCATGCATTAGAATGTGAGCTCCTTGAGAGAAGGGACTTTTTTCTTCTCTTTCTTGGTGCCCATAGTGCTTAGCACAGGACCTGGTATATATACTTAATAAATGTTTGTGGACCGACTGAAGTATTTACTGTTTTCCATCATCTTCAGTTTCTTGGAAAGAATGCTAAAAGACGTAGGTTCAAATCATAGTTCTCCCACTTACTACTTATGTGGTCTTGGGAAAATCTACCTCTAGACTTCATCAGTTTCCTCATTTGCAAAAGGAAAGGAATGACAAAATCAAGGATGATTCTAATGTTTCAGTTAGTGGTGATAGGAGAATGGAAACAGAAAAAATGGTTATAGAGAAAAGAGGAGAACTAGGCCCCTCATCACTTCTAATTATGGCTCCTAAATTCTCTAGGTTCTTTTCTGTTGTTATATTTTTGGAGGCAGCTCTCCTAAGAAGTTACAGAACACAATTTTTAGCTTTTACATAGAAATATTTACTTAAAAAGAAATAATCAGAAATACATGAATATACTTTCTCCTGTAATACATGGGAGGCAAAATCCTCTACTGCCTCAGTCTCTGGGAAGGGGAAGGGGATTAGATTCATAGTTTAGCTCAGTTGCTATAGACCACAGTCCCAGTTCCAAGTCCAAAATTTCCCTGGAGCTTGAGTCCAGGTGATGAGGTTTTGGGGTGCTGGGACCCTGACAATACTATGGCAGAGTTGCTTGGAATGAATTCACACACTGAAGCTTTCTCTTAGTCAAATGGCAAAAAGTTCATTGTAATGCTTTAGGTAAAGTGGGCAAGAGTCCTTATGGGAACCCTGTGAGAGTCTGAGGATGGTGCTGGGGTTTATATGGAAAAGGGGCATGGGAAAGGAATGCCAGAGATATTAATTGGGTAATCTAAGGGTCCAGGTATCTTTGGGAGCTATGGATTGGAAAGTGTAGGGAATATGCCAGACATTGAGGGAGTTGTCGGAGACAAGGACCATGGAGATCTGGCAGGAGGAAGAGTTCTTGGGCCAGCCGGGGACAAAAATCCTTGGGGCAGGCACCCCTCTGTCTGTTCTGATAAGAGGTTGTGTTCTGCAGTAAGAGAAAATTTTCTCACAGGAGAGGGGCTTACTGAGAAATCGGTAGGCTTCCAGAGATGTGATCTTAGGGCTAGGGCCCAAGCACCCCAACACCGGCACCCTGGCTTCTCAGGGCTTCCATGCCAGGCTGGCTATACTACCCTCCCTGCAATCCTTGCCCCAAGGTAGTTTGAATTCCCATTCTGTAGGATCACTTCCTACACCTGAAACTGAAGAACACAAACAAAATAGAATAGAAACAAACATTTCCAGGGCCTTTTCTCCAAGCTCGGGTAAAAAGAGAGGTAACAAGGAAAGTCCATCCATTCTCACTTGTTCAGTTCATGGTATCCTGATTGTGATTTAACTGAGATCCCCACCCTATGGACATAGCCAGTAAGAGAGCAGCAGAAAAAGGACAATTGTATTTTTAAAAAATACTCAAGGCAATCAAATATATTATGAAACAAAAAGGAATCTACGATAATTATCCAACAATATTGTATTGAAATTAACAAAGTTATCACCTCCTTCTTTTGGTATTTGTTTTTCTACCCAATATTTAGACCCATTCAGCCCCTATAAAACCAAGCAAATCATATTTGCTTTGGGAGACAAGCAACCTAGTGTCTCAGAGATAAAAATAAAGCAAACTGGGAGCTCTTGAACATTAATAGGACCTATTTCTTAGAGCAAGTAAGCTAAAGCTATTGATAGGTTTAAAAATAAATTTCTAAATATAAGGCACATAATGAACAACTTTCAGGTAGCTCTGTGAAAATAAAACTTTGTATGAAAACAAATGAACAAAAAAAAATGAGAAAAGTATTTGAAGATTGATTCTGAATAGGGAAAGAACTGGTACTATAATCTGAAACTAAGTGTACAATTTATCAGAATTTGAAAAGGCATAAATAATCAGTACCTTTATAAACTCTTGGAAGTATTCATTATAGTGACTTAACTCAGGTGAACGTGTGCTTCCAGTGGAGCTCATGAAAACTTTAGGAGCCCCAAGCTGTAACAGTTATCAACTATTCTCCCTTCATCCAGCACTGCCAAAAGTTAGTATAGGGTTCTGTAGGGAGCCCAACCCAAGTAGACTAGAGTCCACAATAGACGTTGTTTCACAGATCAGAGCATCTGTCTTCATTTCAGGTCCTCATTATTTTATTTATTGAAACTTAAAGCTTTAAATAAAACTGGTGAGCTTGGGAAAATTTGACTTATCTCAGATAATATAACTTTAAAAAGTACCTAAGTGATCCTCTTTCAGGGTCTTCATTGAGGGATGTCTAGATCACCCTAGAACATTTACAGGGAGTTAGAAATAAGTAGAATAATTCACTATCATACAAAATGATGGAATCTTCTAGGGGACTGATTAATTTACCTAAATGCTTCATAATCCTCTTAATCTTATAAACATCTTTCCTCTCATGAAACTTCATTGGGTATTCCTTCTCATTAGGGGCAATAGGAAACAAGATTAGTAAAACATTTTGATTGAGAACCTCCAACTAAAAAAAAAAAACTTACCATGTACTCCTCAGGGTCCCTTACTTTATTTGAGTGCCAAAGTATTTTAGTTACTGCTTGGGTAATAGTTGCTGATAAATGGCAACATTTGAAAAAATTTATGTATGTGTATGTATGTGTGTGTGTGTATATATATATATATACATATATATATATACACCTATGCACACATACACATATGTATGAAGGAAGGAGAAAAAAAGTAGATTTAAATTCCTTCTTTTCCTCCTTCCCTTCTGTAAGGTATAAGAAATTATGTTTCCATAGATGTAGAGGAAGTGGTCTTAAAGTCGACTATAGGTGTGAAAGGAGCGGTATTACTCAGAATTGTTTTTAATAAAAATATTCAGAATAAAAAGTGCTGAAAAGTATGATAAAGGTTACATATTGATCAAACTGTGTGTGCTTAATAAGCTTATGTAGAGGGAGGGAGGAACATATTAAGGAGTAATGTGAAGTAGGTGTTCTAGGAAGTTGTACACCTTGAAGTGTCCAGCCAGTGGAGAAACGAGGGAGGGACCTTGCCTTCAGGGACAGGAATATAACTGCTTGCTCTGGGGTTTGTTTGCCTCTAGCAGCGCGCTCCCTTCTTGCAAAAATTTATAATAAGTGAGCTTGCCTCATCTACCTCGGGAGTCTGTGTCTTTGCTATAGAAGTTATTTCTAACACCTTCTTCCCTCCCTGTAGCCAAGGGTAGTGGGATGGAAAAACAAATAGCAAAAAACATTTAACTGTTTATTTTTTGAAAAGGAAGTAACTCACAGAACAGGGCAAGGTTTCTCAACTGCCGAAGGTAGAAGAAGCATTCATATGGGATAAGTCAGCCAACACTGACTCTGATGCTTCTGTAGGGACAGGTTAGGTAAAGAAGGAAGGTCCTCTAGACAATTCTGAATTTTCTACCCTGGACCAAATTCCCAATAGCCCTGCCCTCATGACAGCTGATTGAATAATGAAAGCCATGAACTACATGCTGTAATTTGAAAATGTGCCAGTTTAGTGTTTTTCTTTATTCTTTGTTTTTTAATTATTGAGAGATGTAACGAAAATGTTCGCGTAAATTTGGAGCAAACAGCTAGAAGAAAAGTAACGAAGTAAAACAGGATACTGCAGGTCTTACCTTGTTTTGCTCATAGAAGTTAAGTAGAACAAAAGAGTCCATAAAATTGAAACAATTGCTAAAAGTAAGTAAAATGGGGTGCAGCTGGTCTTACCTTGTTTTGCTGATAGAAGTTAGTAAGTAGGACAAAGGTTAAGCTTTGCTTAGTGTGCACACGCTTAATAGGTTTATAAATATTAGCTTCTCCACCTCCAGCAGGGGCAAAGACACCATTTTCTGAACATGGGGTGTATGAAGAAGGAGCAGGGACGTGTCAAGGAGTAGATGAGTAATAGGCATGCCAGAAAGTTGTATACTCTGGAGTACTCAGCCAATGAGGAAACAGGAGGGACTTTGTGGCCGAGATTAGAGATAAATAGTGAACTCCTGCTTTGGTATAGGGCGTCCTACTAGTCCATAGGACACTCATGGTTGCAACTGTGTAATAAACTGGGCTTTTAACTTCTTCCCTCCTGAGTCTGAATGAGTTATTCGTCACATTATAAACTACCATTTATATTTTTTCCATGATTAATTTTTAAAAATATCAAGTAGCTTACAATTAGACTATAAACTTTTTGAAGGGACGCACTATTTCTTCTGGTTGTTCTGCTTCTCCATAGTTCCTAGGAAAGTGCTGGGCACGTTTTAGGTGTTTATTAAATATTTGCTGATTGATTGTTTTCCCCTTTCACCTTAGCTGTTCTTTCCTTACCACTCCCTGCAACTGTGTGCTTAAATTCTATAGCCTCATTTTAAAACTAGTTTAAGTAAAACATTGTTAGGAAGAAGCATTTGCTCATTTCAGAGGCACCTATGGATGATTCTCAGATTATACAATATTTTGGATTATTCCTACCGCTACTTATCTTGAATAATAGAGACAAGCAAGACAACTGATAACAGACTCTCTTTTTCCTTCTTTTTTATCTTACACATAGGTAATAGTGATCCAAAAATATTTCCGAAGGTGGCATGCCAAAAAATTTGTAGAAAACTTAAGAGAACAAAAAAGAAAAAGGTTGGAGTGGGAAATGCAAGAAAAATTAAGGAAGGAAAAGGCAAAGAAAGAGTGGCTGCAAAGAGACTATGATCGGAGAATAAATCCACAAGCAAATGAAGACTTTGAACTTCTTTTCCATGCGTTGGAAGGTAAGTTCAATTTAATGTAGGCTCTGTGTATAATGTTGCTTTAACAATTTCTTGATAGGATGACCATGTATTTTCCCAAAGCCAAGTGGGTTATATTTTCCATTTTAGAAAAAGTCCTTTGTGTATTTAGAATTTTTAAAATTACGAACCAGAAACAAAAAGAAATAACCAAAGAAACATAAATATATGAGGAATCAAATCTTATATAACACCCTTAGATTTTGATAAAGTAGAACCGAACAAATCAACAATTAAGCAAAAAAGGATGTTCTTGTTCTCTAAGTCTTTTCAAAGTTCTTCGACCTTCAACTTTGTTTTCTTTAAATATATGTATATATTTGTATGTTTACATATGTATTACATAGTTAATATGTATAAAGTTCTGATTGTATTGATCCCAATATATCACTTTGTATGTCTTTCCATAAGTCCTTGTATGCTTCATATTGTTCTATTTTAAAGGCACAAAAATATTCCATTCACATACTAAAATTTAGTCAACCAGTCTCCAATCATCAGACACACAGGTTGTTTCTAATTTTTTGCAATGACAGAGCAAATATGAATTTTTTTTGGTGCAGATATGTCCTTTTCTCCTTTTAAAGTTCTCTCTTTTTTTTTTGTAGGCTAAATTTTTCACTATGATAGAATAAATTTCTTATCTCATCATGTCTGAAAGTAATGATCAGTTTTACAGCTTTTGTTGTATGTTGCCATAATACTGTATTTGCATCCATCTAAAGATACGCCAACAATGCATTATTGTGTTGTGCCTGTTTTCTTTGTGCCATCTTTGATAAAAGACTGTGAACATTTATTTTGTGAATGTTGTTGAATGTCTCACCTCAGACTTAGAATTTCAAACTCCACACGTCTAAAACATAACTCGTTGTCTTTCCCCCTGTACCCCAAACTTCTCCCTTTCTGAAACTTCCCCAATACTAGAGTGTCACCATCCTCACAACCACCTGGGCTCCCAACCTTAGCGTTATCCTTGATTCTTCACTCTTACTGACTCCCCATGCCTTGTCGATTGCCCTGTCTCGCCCTTTCTGCCTTCACAACATCTCCTGTACGCATCCCCTTCTCTCCACTCAGACAGCCACGATCAGGCCTCCGTCACTTCTTGTCTGTACTATAGTAGTCTTCTAACTGATTTTTTCCCCTCAGGTCTTTATCCACTACAGTCCATCCTCCTGTCAGATGCCCAGATGGTTTTTCTAAAGTGTAGGTCTGACCATATCACCTCCTCTCAGTGAGTTTCCCTGGGACCCTGGGTGTTATCTCAGGATCATACAGAACCACCTCTCCTTAGCATGTCAGCGTTTTTGTAACCAGGCCCCTTCCTATCTATCTTTCAAGTCTTCCTGCGTGTTTCCCCTCTGTTCAGTCTGTAATCTGGCCAGGATGTCCTACTTTTTGTATCTCAGATACAGCGCTCCCATCTCCTTTTGCATTGTTTGATCCACCCGCCTGGAATGCTTGGCCTCTTTATCCCTCCCTCTCGGTTTCTGATGAGGAGATTTCTGGGAAAGTCCAAAGGAGTGAAGCCAGGTGGGAAAGTAGTGTTAATTTCTCATTAATTTCTTTGAATGATAGTCAGCATTTATTAAGCTCCTACTATGTGCTAGGCATTGTGCTAAGCTTTGGGGGTATAAAGAAAGGCAAAAGACAGATTTTGCCCTCAAGGAGCTCACAGTCTACTGGAAGAGACGACATGCAAACAGATATATACAAATAAGCTGTATACAGGATGAACAGAAAATAATCAACAGAGGGAAGGTATTAAAATTGAGGGATTGGAATGGCTTGCTGTAGAAGGTAGGATTTTATCTGGGACTTGAAGGAAGCCAGTGAAGCCAGGAAGCAGAAGTGAGGAGGGAGAGCATTCCAAACGTGGAGTCAGCCAGAGAAAATGCCGCGAGCTGACATGCACGATGGCTTGTTTGGAGAGCAGCAAGGAGGCGAGTGTCACTGGATTGAAGAGTAAATTGGGGGTGGGGGGCTTGTAAAGCATAAGAGGACTAGAAAGGGCAGTGGGTGAGGGAGGCTAGAATAGGAAGGGCTTTGACTATCAAGTAGGATTTTGTATGTGACCCTGGAGGTGATTGGGATTTTATTTGTGTGGGGGGCGGGGTGGGGGAGGGGATCACTTTGGCCACACAATCGATGGATTGGAGTGGGAAGAGGCTTGTGGCAGACGGACCAACCAGCAGGCAGTGGCCCTGGTGTAGCTGTGAGGAGATGAGGACCTGTACCAGGGTGGTGGAAGTGTCAGAGGTGCTGCCGAGATCCAGAAGAGAGTGGTGTCTCAAAAACCTAAAAAGAATGACTCAAAAAGAGGGCGAATAACGGTACCAAGGGCTCCATCAAGGAGGATGAGGAGTGAGGAAAGGCTGTTAGATTTGGCAGTTAAGAGATCATTGGTAACTTTGGAGGGAGCAGTTTCAGCCGGATGATGACTTCAGAAGCCAGACTGTAGAGATCAAAGAAGAGCGAGAGGCGAGGAAGTGAGACACCTATTGCAGATGGCCTTCTCAAGGTGTTCAACTGTGAAGGGCAGGAGAGATGTGGGATGACAGTTATTGGGGATGGAAGAATCAGGTGAGGGTTTTCTGACAATGTGTGTTATAGTTGTTGATTGCTGGACATTTCCATAAAATCTTTGAACCCAGTTTCATAAAGTATTCCCATTCTTTGAATACTGTGAGTAACTTTTGTCTTTGAGATTGGTGCCCTCTTGTGGCTTGTGATGAAGCTACTGTCCCTTGACTGGGAAACTTAAACATCTTTCCCATTTACTCCATTCTAAGCAAGTGTTGGCCATTCTCCTTGCCAAGGGCAACCCCTTCATCCGTGTCCTTTATCCTATACCCTCCTGTCTTCTCCAGGAGCTGGTATATAGTACTTGCCGTGTGCCATATACCATGTTAAGCATTTTACAAATATCTTATTTGATTCTCACAAAAGCCCTGAAAGGCAGGTGCTATTATTATCCCCATTTTATAGTTGAGGAAACTGAGGCAAACAGAGGTAAAGTGACCTGCCCAAGGTCATATAAGTAGTAAGCATGAACTCAAAAACTTAGTCTTCCTGACTCCAGACCTAGCACTCTATCCACTGTACTTCTTAGTTGCCTCAAAAGACACAGACCCAAATGAGGGCTTGGCACTGAAGTCCTAAACGATGAGAGGGCCAAAGAACAAATCATAGAAACAATTAGTGATTATGTGAGAAAATGACAATGAAATGACATATCAGGATTTCTGGGATGCAGTCAATGTAGTCCTCAGGGAAGAAAAAATCATATCTCTGCAAACATACATTAACAAAATAGAAACTAGAAGATTAATGAACTGACCATGCATTTAAAGACTAGAAGTCCAACAAATAAACAAACATAAATAAGCACAAAAGAAGAGATTGTAAAAATGAGATAAATAGATAAACTGGAAACAAAACAACAATCTGGAAAAATAATGAGCAAAACTAAAAGTTGATTCTTTCAAAAGATTAAAAATAGTAAAAACTAAAAGAGATTAAAAAACTTTAGCTAATATGATTAAAAAGAGGCAGAAAATCGAATCAATAAAATAGCAAATAAGCAAGGTAAGATCACAACAAAATCAGAAGAAATAAAAAGAATAATCAGAACTTACACATAGTTATATGCTAACAAAACTGAGGACAGAAATAGAAGAATACCTCCAAAATATAAAATACACAAAATGATGGAAGACCAGATGGAGATCTTAAATAACCTAATCTCAGGAAAGAAAATTGAACTATCCACAAAGAAACTAACAAGGAGGGGGGAACCAGCAACTCTTTAGCCTTATGGATTCACAAGAGAATAGCTATCAAACTTTTAAAGAATACTTAGTATCTATACTACACAAATTATTCTTACAAATTAAGAAAGGAAGCACCCTATTAGAATCCTTTTGTGAAACAAATATAATCCTAATACCTAAATCAGGAAAGGATAAAACACATAGGCCAATATCACTAAATATTAATTCAAGAATTTTAAACAAAATACTATTAAACAGACTATAGTGATTTATCCAAGAAACCATTCATTATGAGCAAATGATATTTATATCAGGAATGCAAGACTAATTCATCATTGGGAAAACAATCAACATAATTAATCATTTTAAAAAACCAAAACATCCAAAACCATATGATCATCTCAATAGAAGCAGAAAAGTATTTTTTGACAAAGTATAGCACTCTTTTATGCTAAGACCCAATGAAGTACAGGTCTAGAGGGACCTTTAAAAATGTATATATATTTTTTCCAAAAAACTTCTAAAACCCAAAGTAAGCATCAAAAGCAAGCTTATGGGGATATATTAGAACCTTTCCAGGTAAATAGGGGAGTAAAGTAAGGATACCCAAACTCCACACTATTACTTGGTGTAGTTCTGTAAATGGTAGTAATGGCAATAAGACTAGAAAAAGCAATTAAAGGCATAAATGTAGGTAAAGAGAAGAGAAAACTATCCCTATTTGCTGATGATATGATGGGATACTTGGAAAACCCTAATCAGCAAAGACACTAATTGAGTTAATTAATACCTTCAGCAGACTTGCAGGTTAGAAAATAAACTCTCAAAAAGCAACTGCGTTTTTATATAACAATAACAAAATCCAAGAAACAATAACAAAAAAAGGGAAATCCCATTCCAAATAACTAAAAAAAATTAAGTATCTATAGATTGTTCTACTAAAGTACTCAAAAGAGTCGTGTAGATTTAAATACAAAGTACTCCTTAAAGAAATAAAGAACAGCTTAAATAGCTGGAAGAATATTCAGTGCTCATTACTGGGCCATACCAATATAATGAAAATGACAATACCACCAAAGTTAATTTTCACTTTTAATGCTATACCAATCAAATTACTAATGGATACTTTATAGAACTTGATAGGCATAAGAGATAGCTAGTAAAAAGGCACAAAGAAGGGGTCAGGAGATAAATTGTAGTAAGCAGAGAAAAGCAAGAAGGCCTTTGTTGCTGGACCATAGACTCCCAAATTTAGTTTTTGTGGAAGTTGTGGGTGTTCCTTGCTTTTATCTAACAATGACATACTGATGTGATTATGGATGGAGTCTATCAAGAGTCCACTTGAATCTCTTGCATAACCCCATTTGGCCATATAAACACGGAAGTATTTGGGAATTTATGTAGCTAGAGGAGGTCATATCAATAAACACCCTGGAGTGCATTGGGGACAGAGGAGTGAAGGCAGGAGTTGGAGAAGTGGCTCAAAATGGGGGTGAGAAGGCAAAAAAGACACTTCTACCTATATTGTAACTTTGCTTAAGGCCTTGGCCCTGCCTCTTGTAACTTACAAATCATTGTGGTAGATTGATAAGGTATTAGTATGAGTTTGGAAGTTTAGAAGCCTCGAACTCAAATACTCAGTCTCTCCTGTGCATCCACCCCATTCCTTTCCCGTGTAATTTTGATTAGAAGCCATGACTGATGCTATAGTGAGCATGCCTTTCACTCGGGAAGGAGCTGAAAAGTGAAGAAAGAAAGGTGAAGGATGGAGGAGGACCTAATAAGATTGACAATTACGTGTAGTTAAGTTTCATTTGTGATTTCCTGTGACACTTTTTTACAAAGAGGGTCTATTCATTAGTTTAAAAAATTTCATTTTTTGCTTTCCTTTCCAGAGAGGATTCCTCTTATCTTTTTCGTTATCCATCTTCTCTTTCTGCCTAGAATAGACCTTGGTTCATGATCCCTATAATTATCTAGTCTCTTCCTATTTTCCTTATTTCTCATGCTATCAAAACTTCCAAGGTATCTATTTTGGGTTATTCCTTTTAGGCCTGTTTCTGCCCACCTTATAGAGCTTGTTCCTTGTACCCTTTTCCATTGTACCTAACTTCCAAAATAATGCCAATTCCTGTGTGGTAGAACCCTCACCCCACAATGTTTCTGAATATGCAGCCTACTACTGTTTTATTTTCTCCTCCCCTAGCTATCTGATGGGGCCCAGGAAGCTTCTGCCCCTGGAGTGCTGACTTAGCACTGGTTGCCTGTGGTGGCTTGAACAAACTCCTGTAGCCTGGACCTTAGATCTCCATGGCAGCAGAAAGTGAGAGGGGGGACCAAGGTGGGTCCTTGGCTTTTGTTGCAAGTCCATGTGTCAGGTCATTGAGTTGGCTAGTGCAGCCTTGCTGCCAGTAGTGTGGTGGTAGTAGAGAAGGGGATGTTGAATGAGCTTAGGGTAGGCATCGGTTCGTGGTTTGTTTTTGTTTTAGTTCTTATTGCCTTCTTTTGGATTCTGGGTGTCCGAGATCATGGAGACAATTGACGTTGCTTTATTTTTGGTGTATAATTTCCATTTCGGAGATGTTTGAGAGGTTGTGAGGATCAGGGAAAATGGTTAGTCTTACATCTTATTGGTCACATAATCTCAAAATTGCGTTAGCTTTTAATAGATAGCAACCTAATATCTGTTGGATTACAAACCAGTGGTTTGGTGTGAGTTAGTGAAAAACAACAACCACAACAAATAATTTTATAACACATTGTTGACATATAATAAAGTTGGATTAAATTGTGTAATCTGGTATATGTCTTAGAGGAGAAAAGTGCTTAAAAAGTGCTTAAAAGTGCCTAAGTAAATTCAGGAAACAAATTGAATTAGTAATACTTTGTAAATTTAAAAGTCAGATCTTTTCTTCAGTAGTTCTGCCTCATGTTAGTAAGGGTATGTTATTTTCTTTTTGTCACGTGAAAATCTCCTTTACCCAGTCTACATTATGACTTTTGTTGTTCAATCAGATGTGATTCTTTTTAGATTTAATTATGTTTCAAAGGTTTGTAAGTTCAGAATACTGAATTTACTAGACCTAAACAAACTTAAAAATAAGATACCCATTGTTTGGACATGATGGCAAAATAAGATTTGGGATTTTTTTTTAACCGAGAATCTTTCACTTTTTTTCCCCATTATAGTTTGGAGGCAAGAACAGCTCTGTCACATTGATCAGAATTTCACTGGGGCTAAAAGGAAAGCTGCTTTATGTGAACTTTTAGAAAAAGAAACACAAATAATTGCTTCCATTGGGAGGCAAAGAATCCTTGCCAATAATCGGAAGTATGAAAAGTCAATATTCACATTCTTGGATAAGGTTGGTGAAATAATTGTCATTTGAATATTAATAAATCCTAAGCATAAAAATGTGACAGAAAGCTTTAAACTAGTGGAGACAACACATTTTGTGAATGTTCTTGAATTGTAATTAGCACCTTACTTATCAATTAAGAATGTATTTGCTGATAAATCCCTATTTAATGGATTTGGAATCGGAGAGGACCCCAGTCCCAATTCCAGCTCTGCCAATAAAAACCTGTGTAGCGTTAGGCAAATCATTTGTTTTAGTTTAGCCTAAATTTCTTCATTGGTAAAATAAGGGGGTTGGACTGGATGATCCTATAAAACTCTTTCCAACACTAACATGTGATACTGTGATCCTTTACAACAGCCTCAAATGGAGATTAATAATATGAATCATATTTTCTTATAAAATGAACATAATCTAAGCAAAAGAGATTTGCCAAGACAGAAAAAAGAAACATGTTTGTGATCCTTTTGGTTTGGATTTAGGTTGACTATAAAATGGCACAGGTAAATATGTGGGTTGCTTCGGTGATTTTGTCTTCCTGGGTCAGGCAGATTCCTCCCAGCAACTTGTGGGATATAGTAGTGATTCATTGCTTTACTCTAGCACAGCAGGTCATTTTGTGACTGGAAATTCTTGACCAAAAGGGCACTACTATTATTGTAAACTGTATAAACATAGAATTAGGAAAAAAATGTAATTACCCTTTTGTGTGTTGAAACTGCCTATTTGATATTGAACAACCTGATGCCATGGGGATGAAATTATTTTTATATTGTTGACTTTCCAATATAATTAAAAGTCAATAAAGTAGAAAAGGGGAAGAGTTTTCAAAGTACCTATTAATTGATGATGATGTTTCGCATTCTCTATTCAGCATATAGTCTATAACTTATCTGAGGGTCTCAAAGTATGTATAGTATAAACCACATGTATTTAAACTATGTAATACTTCTTTAGCTAAGGTAACTAATAGTTACATGATCTTATTCACCAATAAAAATCAGCTACCCCTTCTGGAGTGAAATGAAACAATTTATAAACAGTATGCTGAAAGCAATTTCAGTGAAGATTACCATTAACAGTGAAGATGAAATAAAGACACTGTAGTAAACTACGGAAGTCCCTGGGAGGCACCTTGAGTGTTTTTTTTCTGGACATCCTCAGGAGAGTATTGTGCTGAAATGAAGTGTGGACTTTAGAATTTTCTAAAAAAAAAGAGTTCTTTGTAATTCTAGAAATGTTGTGGCTTTTCTTCTTTTTTTTCTTTTTCTTTTTTTTTTTTTTAGGCAGTTAGGGTTAAGTGACTTGCCCAGGGTCACCCAGCTAGTAAGTGCCAAGTGTTTGGTCTGAGGCTGGATTTGAACTCAGGTCCTCCTGACTTCAGGGCCAGTGCTCTATCCACTGCACCACCTAGCTGCCCTATGTTGTGGCTTTTCAAAGAAACAATATTCTGGATTAAGTGGGCACTCTTGGAGCTATGTTTCAACAGTTCATACTTAATCCAGACAGAACTTCTATCATTAATCTGGTGTTAGGTAGACCTAATTTATCAACAAGGGAATTATAATAAATATTTATATAATCTTATTTATAATTGGGCTTTAGTTGATAAAGTTTTTTACTCTCTGAAGAGTGGAATACCTCGATAGACTAATGATAGGCTCCATCCCAAAGATAGCCTCCGTGCCCTAGTAAAAAAAAAAAAGTCCTCAAATGGTAGTTAGAGGGCTTAAATGTGAAACCTTGCTCTATTGTGACAACGGTGAAGTTATTTCACCTCTGAGAATCTCATTTGTAAAATGAGGGGATTAGACTACATCTTCTCTAAGTACCCTTCCATCTCTAAATCCCCTGATCCCAGTGAATGATCCCTACAGGAAAAGCCATTTTCCCATTTGATTTCAAGATGAGAGATATGAATTGGGGATTGCTAAACACTGAAAGATCCCTGGTTTTGATAGATGAATAAATTTGATGAACCCTATTCTAAAAGGCAACTTGGTTTTATATGAGTTTCCAGTATCATAAAGAAATGTAAACTTGTCATGGCTTGCTCCTAGTAATTTTACTTTATTTTATTTTTTGACACTTAATAGATGTTTATTGGATGAATAAAAAAAATTGTAAATTTGAAGCATTTTTGAACACCTGACTTTCCTTCTACCTTTTACAATCTTCACTTGGTAATTCAACACATGGACCCTTGAATCCCTTACTCCTAGTACTATTACTAGTTCTGCCTTGCCAAACTGCCTTCTGCCTCCTTTGCTCCTACTCCAGGATTGGTAAAAGCTGTTGGAGAAAGTCATGTGACCACATGCTGGGTTCCCTACTAATTTATGTTATCTAATCTCTGATAGGATCTCAAGGCTACAGGGTAATCTTTTTATACTTTCTTGATTGACTATCATGCTTTCCACCCAAGCTATTCCAAACCTTTCCTTGTCTTCTAAAACCCCTATGTCAGTCTCTCCCTCACAATAGAGGAACTCACTTCAGCTACACACAGAGGTGTTCATAATCTTGACCTTGCTATGATCCAGAAAGGTTCTGCTTCCATATCTAGTCTTTTATCATCCCATCTTACTCTATGCCTCACCCCTAACTTTGATCCCTAACTCCATTCTATGTCTTCATAGTCCTCCAATGCCTCTCCATGTGGTTCTTTCCCAGGCCAGCAGTCCTGCTCTTACCATATTCCCTATTTCAACCCCTTGGTGAATCAGTTCAGCTCGGTTCTATCCATTATACACCTGCTCCCTCGTCCTATCAGGCCTTGCCAAACTCCAAACTTGAAATTCTCCCATCATTTGCTTCCTTTGCTCTGCTTGACATGCTGTTGAACAGAGCTGATGAGAATCGTGGCACCACTTAGATCAGGCCCATTACTAATTTATGTTATTTAATCTCAACTGGGCCCTTACTATAGTGCAGTAAATTTTCTACATATCAGTTTGCTATCCCATTCACCAAACCACTCACCACTGATCCAAAACTTTTCATCCCTCCTTAAGCCTCTTGTCACACTTCCTTCCCACCTTCTCTCCAACGAGGACCTTAATTCATAGTTAATTGGAAAAAAGGAGGCTGTTCTATGAGATTTCCGTTTTCTTCTCCTCTCTACTTCCCACATTAGCCAAAAAACTTAACACATTTTCTTCTCTTTCATCCCAGTCTCACATGAAGAGGTGACCCTTCTCCATGCAAAAGGACCCGTCCCATCCTGTCTTCTTCAGCATTTTTCTCTCTCTCGCTCCCCCTTCCTTTTGCATCTCTTCCTGCTGTTTTTGTGTTTCGTAAGTCTGGTGCTCTGCTCTCATTTGTTGGCAGCTAACTGAAATTTATGAAGGGCCCACTTTCTGAAGCAATTCAGAGAACGTGATTATTGTGCATTTCTTATTGTTGCCAGGATATTCTATGGAAGAAGGCGGCTATGAAAGAAAATCAACCCATTTGAAATGGTCATACCCACAACTGCAAATCCTTGCAGGCCTGAAATCAGAGAATTCAGAAACTGAAAACCAAGTTATTAGTGTTGGCAACTTTGGGGCACTTAGCGGAGGTTAGTATTTGTTAGTGAGGCTGTGTTTTATTTATGAGCACTTTGTCTCCTTTTGAATGATGCCTTTAAATAAAAACCCAGCCTGCTTGTAAGAAGATTTCAAAAGGTTTATACTTTTTGAGAGAGAAATTTTAAAAAATACCCAAGAATTCAATGAATTTGCTTTTCTGTTTTGTAGGGAGGTCAGTCTCAACTTTCCTTACTTTCTCTTATCTGAAGTTGACACTGAAGGGAGAATAATTTCTGGGATATAGGAGTATTAATGGCAATATACTCCACTCCCCTGTCTGGAGGGCTGCATAGGGCAGATATACAATCCCAGATCTCTTTTGTAAGTGGGTACACTGAATGTTTTCAGACTCATTTTTTACTTAAAAAAAATCCAAGTTTATTATTGAAAGGGTATATAATCCATTAGTACTTTAAAATCTTGTTGCAAATCCAGTTAATTTGCGATTTAAAGGTATCATTCATCAAAGAAACAACTACATATAAAATACAATTTCATTGAAATAGCTAGGTTGTATAGTAGAGCATTGGGCTTAGAGTCAGGAAGATCTGAATTCAAGGCCTGATTCAGATAATTAGGTGTGTGCATATGGAAAAGTCACTTACCACTCTCTCACCTTCAGTTTCTTTATTTCTAAAATGGAGATAATCCAAACTGTAGCATTTACCTCCCTGGGATGTTGTGAGGATCAAATAAGATAATATACATGAAGCTCTCTGCAAATCTTGAAGTCATTTCTTATTATCTCTTCCATTGCCCCAAATTATCAGTACTGGTGAATTGTTTGTCAGTTCTTAGATTCTTTGATAGCAACTTTCATAGATGTATAGAAGAAAGGTGGTGATACAGAAATAGGTGTTACCTTGAATTGATTGTAGATAGCATCAGAAGAGAATATGTTATTGTATAAATTTTTGTATTGTGAGAAATGAGTGGCTGAGCAGCACAGTGAAGGATCACAGGAAAAGGAGCCAAGAGACCTGGGCTGTCCGAGAGTAGCAGAGCCAATTAGAAGCTCTTTGACTAGATTTGTTGTTTGACCTTGGACAAATTCCTTTATTTAAGATTCTCTTGGGTTCCATGTCTCTCTTGTGGGAATAATAGCAATTCCCTACCTCCTCCTTCAGATTGATTCTAGGGATCACATTTGCCGGTCACCTATTTATTGAGCACCCATATGTGTCTAGGACAGTGAGACAACCTTCATGTTATGTGACAGGGGCCTTTTGAGAGCAGACAATAAAGTTGGAAAGACAGGATGAAACGGAAAACAATTAAGTGCTAACTTTGAGGTACTGACTGTAAAAGTAATACGAGATCAAATTAGTGAGAAATCCTGGTGGGATAGAATAATTAGAGAAATCTTAATGGAGGAGGTAGGACTTGAAAGCTAAGCAGGGTCTGACTAGGAGATCCTCTATGTGAAAAGGCTTCGAAGTGTATGGAGCCCTCACTAAATGGCAGAATATCACCACATTCGACAGAAAGGGCAGGGAAAGAATGGCATCTTATAATACTTTTGACATTTGATTGTCTGAGGCAGGAATCTCTGAAAAAAGATATTTATAACTGAATTATTACAAATGAAATAAGTTGCTGACCAGCAGAGTAAAATTACACAGAGGAAAAGAATATATAACAATTGAGGTAACACAAAACTTGGAATTAAAAACTTGACTTAAAATTACATAACCATTATAGCTTTTAAGAAAAAATCATAATTTTCAAGGGGAAAGAAAGTCACAGAAATAAAATCTTTTTTTAAAAATTAAAAAAAAAAAGAAAATTAAACTTTGATTTCTCTCTGTGGGACCAATAATAAAGAAGGCTGTGTTCATTTAGAACAACACTTTTGATTTCTAATTCATCAGTCCTAAATGTTATACTATTTTATAATCAAGTTATTTCCATTCTACTTCAAAGTGCTTAATAGGTTTCAAATTAATTCTATTAGTTTTAAAATAAATTACTTAATTTTAGATTTGTATTTTAATGATCCACATCATTTATGGTTTCTGAGGTTTGATGTTTTCTTGAGACCAGTCCTGAGAATGTAGAATTTTAAAACTTCCTTTCTAGCCATGAACCTACTTTTAGTTTGTCCTTTAGCTGATTGCTTAACATTGCTAATTACATGTACTAAAAGGGTGGAAGAAAATGGCATAATTACTGAAAAATATAAAATATTTTTTAAAAAAACATAGTTTTTTCTCATTATAAAATTACCTGATACTTCTGAAAAGAAATTTGAATGGAAACTTGCAAATATAGCTTGAAATACTTTTTAGTAACATAATTAGTAATATAAAATATATTTATTAATATAATATTATATCTGTCTCCATTTTGCTATTTCAAGGGGCAGCTAGGTGCCACTGTGGGTAGAGAGCTGGGCCTGAAGTCAGGAAGACTCCTTTTCTTGAATTCAGATCTGATCTCAGTCACATACTGGCTTGGTGACTCTGGCAAATCTCTTAACCCTATTTGCCTCAGTTTCCTCATTTGTAGCTAGAAAAGGAAATGGCAAACCCCTCCAGCATCTTTACCAAGATAACTCCAACTGGGGTCACGAAGAGTCAGACATGACTGAAAAATAACTGAACAACAAAACACCTCCTCATTTGTTCTAGCTGTCATTCCTATTTACATTTAACAAGGTAACAAAATCAAGATTGACAAAGTACTATCACAAGCAAAGCATCCTATGACTAGGGCCAAAGCTATCAAAAACAGTCTCCAGTCACCCAGCAAATATATTCCATTTCAAAACAATTATCAAGTAATTTCATGAATCAGTCTCTTGAACTCTCATAGCCTAGTTTTAGATAGATTATACCTAAGGAAGAAAATTAACCTGTCAGCACTTTGGGTAGATCCTCTGTGAAGGATTTATGGGCAGAACATAGACAAGAATCTCACTGAATGAGAAACCATGTATAAGTTGCAGTGGTCAAGAAGAGGAGATACCCATATCAATGAGAACATGGATGCACATGTGTAATATGTATATATGCATATTATATATGCATATATACTTATGTGTATGTGTATATATACATATATATTTATATACACACCCACACCCACATTGCAGTATAAGAGTATCACATTAATGTCAAACAAATGTCATGTAGCGTTTTTTTATCCATAAGTAATTTTAGGTTTATTTTGCACTGATGTAATTTTAATCCTTAATCCATTCAGTTCATCTGTTTATCTCTTTCTTCTCTACCTCCTAATCCCAAACTCATGTATGAATGCACAAGCAAAAAGTCAGTGGAAGGAACAAGAATCTAGAGAGAAGTCACTTCTCTCCTCTCTTCATAGTTCTTGGCTTGATAGCCTATCAGGGGTGGGGAACCTTCGAGACCACATGTGGCCCTCTAGGTCCTCAAGTGTGACCCTTTGACTGAATCCAAATTTCATAGAAAAATCCTTTTATTAAGGGGATTTGTTCTGACTAGATGTGTTGTTTGACCTTGGACAAATTCCTTTTCCTAAGGTTCTCTAGGGTTCCATGTCTCTCTTGTGGGAATAATAGCAATTGGTGGGTGTCTCCATGGTTAATGGCTATAATAGGTTGCAGCTGTGGCCAAGTGTTAGGGGAACTAGACTGCAGACTACACAACTTGACAATTTGGGATTTCTCAGTTTAGCGTTCTGAGTCCAGAGCTACAGAGCCCCAAACTGGAGTAATGATAGAGCCCATGGACCCATAGTACTTATAACTACAGAAATTACTAAGGAAGCAGTGTCTCTTGAAAAATACTCACCTTATAATTTTGTAACAGTTTAAAAATAACTATTCCTCTTATTAGATTTAACAAACTGTTGGTCTACTACATTAGTTGCCACTAAAATAGAGTTGATTTGGCAAATCATGTCCTCTAGAGGCAACCTCCTCAACATTCTAGTCTTTATGAAATGGCAAACAATGGTTTTTTCGTTTTTTTTTTTTTTGGTTTTTTTTTTTTTTTTTTACTGTTTCACACTGGTTCCTTGGAAGAAGCTTCCACATGGTTTCTATCACATTTTCCAAAATTGGTAGTCCCTAATATTTCATATTCCTATTCTATGAAAATTTCAAGATTGTATCAACTGTTATGCATTAGAATATTCCTTTAAGTGTGTCAAGATTTTCTGAGCTATTCTCCGTTGGGCTTCTTTTCCATGGTGCGAGCAATTCGCTACAGTGTTTAGAAGGTCGATAGCCCGTTTTGGGCAGAAATCCAGTGGCTGATGAGCTGAATGGCGATGTCTAGGACAACGTCTGCCAACATTGGGCATCTAGGGACTGAAGGATTCATACTAATCATATGTCATAATCATACTAGTTTTTAAACATGTAAAACATAGTTTCCGCACTTTGGTAGGTGGGTTACTCCATATAATCCCTTTTTAATTCACCATACTATATACTGCAACTACTTATGAAAACAAATAAAATATTTTTTTCTTTTTTAAAATTTTATTTATTTTATTCTGAACTTAAGAAATAAAACAAGCATTTCTTTAATATAGTAGAATAGAAAAAAAGATGATTGTATATGAAACTATTATGTACAACTTGCTATTCCTTTTAAGTATATGATGAAGTTATCATGTAACTTTCTTTTTTTCTTTTTCTTCCTCTTTTTCTTCCCTCCCTCCACCCTAGAGATTGCTACCATTAGACACAAACATGTATGTGTGTATGTGTGTGTGTGTGTATACATGTAAAACCATTCTATATATACTTCTATTTAGCAGTTCTTTCTAGATAGCATCTTCTTCCATAAGTTCTTTGTGGTTAATTTGGGTATTTATAATAGTCAAAATGACTTAGTCCACTCAAATTTGTTCTTAAAACAAATTGTTGTTACTGTATACAATGCTCTCTTGGTTCTGCTCATTTCGCTCTTCATTATTTTGTGCAAGTCTATCCAGGTTTTTCTTAAATCATTGAACTCATAAATTTCTTATAGCACAATAGTATTCCATCACAATCATATACCATAATTTGTTCAGCCATTTTCCAGTTGATGGGCATCTCTGCAATTTCTGGTTCTTTGCTACCACAAAGAGAGCTGCTATAAATATTTTAGAACATGTAGGTTCTTTTCCTTTTTCCTTAGTCATCTTGGGAAACAGACTTATTAGTAGTATTCCTGGGTCAAAGGGTATAGGCAGTTTAATTTTTCTACAAATAAAACAGTTGTAGCCTAGATCAGAAGGAAAGCAGAAAATTGGGGAAAATTTTATAGACAGATTCTCAGATAAGGGTCTCATATATACATGTCTCAAATATATAAAGAACTTTGTCAAATCTACAAGATCCCCAATTAATAAATGATCAAAAGATATGATCAGGAAGTTTTCTGATGAAGAAATCAAAACAATTTAGAATCATATAAAAATGCTCTAAATAATTATTGATTAGAGAAATGCAAATTAAAACATCTTTCAGTTATCAGTTTATACCTGTCATATTGGCCAAAATGATCAAAGGGAAAAGCAACTAATGTTGGAGAGGATATGGAACAATTGGGACATTGATTCACTGTTGGTGGAACTGTGAACTGATCCAGCCATTTTGGAGAGCAATCTGTAATTATGCCTAAAGAGTTATTAAACTGCCAAATAAAAGGTTAAAAATAGTCTATCTTCTAACTAATTATAGTACTTAGTTACACTGTTTCTGACTGTTCAACATTTCTATGTTCTTACAAATCTTTAATTCATTCTCTTAATTATAATTGATATTCTTATCAATGATTGTGTTCATTTAACATGATATTTAGGTAATCTTTTGGTTGGAAGCAACAACACAGATATCTTCAGTATTTAATGAATTAATATTAATACAAATAAATGTATTTCTTGAAGTGTTCAGCTCCAAAGAAGTGGATATCATCTGATGACAGAGAAATATTAATGGATACACAATATACTATCAGAGCCAGAGAGCTGCAAGATATCTATAACTGCATTATAATTAAAAACATCTGTGATGATGAGAGGCTAGATGTGCTGTTAACACTGAAACACACTGTAAAGGTACTTTTCTTTTTGATTTTGGGCTAGAAGGAATGTTTTGATTGAATCCTGATGTAAACCCAAAATATCTCCAAGTAAATAGTTATTAAGGTGATTAATAGATTCATTATATGAATGAAATCTTATTTTTTATCAACCAACCCAGCTTTTCTTACTTAAATTTGGCAGATTATGGTTTTGTGGTTTCACAGTTAGTGTCCATCATGACTTATATTGTACTTTCATCTTTTTCTTCTATGAAATATTTGTATTTAATTCAGAGAATGGCATAATGCTAAATACTTCATTCAGAAGTAGGAAGAGAAACAATGTAAGCAAAAGGCACAGTGTTAATTCTGACAGAGCCAGGCATGTGCAGAAGAGTATGTGGGGACCAGCCCCGCTGGAGTGGAATGTGTACCTGTGTTGGGCATACTGAGATTCACCTACTGGTTGATGGAGTCATATGTCCCTAATTTTCTTACTTGTTCTTTTGTCCAATTTCCTTTTCTTTTTTTTTGCTCTGCTCATCTTAGTTGCAGTTATCTTTTGCATTACCATGTCTATCCTGTTCATCTCCTTTTTAATGATTTTCTCTTCTTTCCTGGTATTTTCTTATTCAAACACTCTCTTTCATATTAAAATACAAGTGTTAGTTTCTTTTAAAAAATATTCTGCATGATAGATCAGGAAATTGATAGTAATGAAATGATCAAAATTTGTCAAAGAACTTTTTGTCTTCTATAGGAACATGAATGTAAACTGACCCAGGACATCTTAGAATTGATTGACCGAGAGGTTGATCTTATGATGAGAGGAGTTAAAAGCTGTAATCTTGAAGGACTCAGAAAAAGAATAGCTACACTATTTCTTCAATACATTAAAACACCCTTGTTTAATCCTGAAGTTGCCAGATACCTTAAGGTATTTTTCTACTTTTTCTATATTATCTTTTCTATGTTTTCAGCTATAATATGCATGGAAAAATTTAAAAAATACTGCAGGCTTGTTTTTGAACACCATGAACACTTAGCAGTTTAACCTACTTAAAGGGTAGGCCTTTTAGTACATCAGTAACTAAACACTTTGCCCAGGGTGGGGGGAAGGTTAGAGTTAGGTTAGAGTTCGTCATTGAATCTTTTTTTTTTTTTAACCAAATTCAACCAGAAACACTATTGACCTCCTAGAATAAGATTGTAGTATTGTAAAAATGACCAGTGTATACCCCAGTGAATCAGAGGTAGCCAAGGCAACCTCATTCCTCTAGAACAGAGATATCAAATTTGTGGTCTCCCTGCAAAAGTTACAAGTGCAGCCTGAACTGGATTAAAATGTAATTGGGAAATGTTTAACAAAACAAATAAAAATACAGTACAACATAGATAATGTTGATTTGTGGTTTTCTAAGTCAATATACCACAAGAGGGATCTGATTCTATTTGAGTTTGATACCACTGTTCTAGGGGATCTCAGGAAGTAAGTTAAAACAGCCCCTGAACACCTGAGCTAGCTATCATAAAGCTAAAGCCTATGTGCTATATTCCATAGGTTAAGCCCAGAGGTTCTCACTCTGAGCCTATTTGCCCTTTCATAACCTACATTTATTAACAAATTTGTTTATCTAGATTCTCAGCATGTAACAGGATAGAAGCAGCAAGTTAGAAACAGGATATTAACAATTAAAAACCGGCTAAAACAACAACAATGAGAAATAACAACTATTATCGAAGGATACTTAAACTCAAAAAGCCAACCTAAAACTGTGCCCCATATCATTGGATAAGTTCATAATCATGATCTTCAGTCATCAAAAAGAACTGAAATTTTATTGAGTAGTCTCTTTCATAAGGCAGAGATTAATGTAATAGACTGCATACTGTAGTAGAAGAGGGAAATATATTAAGAGCCAGGAGATGTATGTCTAATCACGGCTCTGCCATTAACCACCTTAGGCCTTAGGCAAGTCATTGGATTTCTCTGGTCCTTAGTTGCTCCATCTGTAAAATGTGAGAGCTGGACCTGAAAGGGCCTCGACGCTTTGAAAATTCCAAGACTCTAATGTGATTTCCATTAAAAATGGTAACATTTTTTCAAATCTTAGTATGTGAGGAGGTAAACCTTAATTGTTTCAGAAGTTATATTTTGTGGAGCACCTTAATGCTGCTAAATAGATAAGGCATTTGCCACAAGGCCCTTTCCTGTGAATTCAGGAAGGGGTTACTGAAATAAAAGAATTAGGTGGATATGTGGCCTCCTCAGTATGGCTCTTTTGTCCCAGCCCCTCCTCTACATCTTCCCACTTTGTATGATTTCTGCTCATTAAGGCACCAATGGCCTTTTCCTCATTCTTTTAATATCTCCAGTGTGGCATCTGCCTGACTCCTTCTTATCACATGACCGGCCCCCTTCTTTTTCTGGTTGTCCATAGGAAAACTTAAAGGAACCTTTATGTTCTCTATTGTATCTTTGCTGCCCCTTCTCATATTCAGGTCATGGATAGTCCAACCATTTGGCATCTTTCTTTTACCTTTTCAGAAGCAGGAAAGATACTTTCATCCCATGAGCCATTTTAATTTAGGTAAACATAGTTTCTATTTGAACAAAAGATGTTTATCACATGTCCTATTAAAAAATAATTAGGGAAATAAACTTAATTACCTTTTATGCAGGAGAGTGTTAACTGTATAATTTCCTAATTATAGAGTGCGAAAAATTCCTCATCCTTTATTCTCCATCCAGATTCTTGTACTTGTCATTTACAATGTCATTGTCAGTTGCTGCAGAGTTTTATGAAGAATCAGTAAGGGTTCACTGGAGAACTTTTGGAGAGTTAAATCTTGCATCTTTGCCCCAGTCACTTTCTACCTGAAACTTGGGCTCTTGGACACTTAGGCCCTAGTACTCGATCCCAAAGGGGCATGGGTGGCAGCCTTCATCCTGATAGGTAAAGCCCTGGAAGGACACAGAGGACCCTGTAGCTCTTCAAGGAAGAGTTGTGCTTATTAGCTTTAATGAAGTCCACTCATATTCTTAGCCCTGTGTCATGTCCACAAAACAGGAAGATAAAGACCTTTTTCCAAGGTTGAACTAATCAGCAGAGTTAGAAATGAACTCAGAAATTTTGTCTCTTCAATCTTTGTTCTAATTCCTAGAACCATTTTCTTACCCACAAATTAATTAAGATTTTAAATTGATAGACAAATTTTCCTCTCAAGAACAAAGGTATTGTGTAAATAAATTTTAAATGAGCATTATCCTTTTGGAAGATGAAAGATCTATGAGAAAGGAGTAGAGAAGAGAGGAGGAGAAAAGTGAAAGATATTGAGAATGCAAGAAAGCATGGGGAATCAGTGAACTATTTTAACCCTATACGAGAAAGCATGAAATACCCTGACATTAATTCCTATTCCCTACTCTATGAAGAGATACTTTATAGAACCCTTCATATTATAAAAATGTCTAGTGAAGCAAGCTCATACTCTGCTCTTGCCTGGTCCCTTGAGGGAGCAGTCAGTGTGGATTTAGACCTGTAGGCGGTCTTAATCTTCTTTTGTGTCCAAGGTCATGTCGGCAGTTGGGTGAAGACTTGGGTCCCCTTTTCATAATAATTCTTTTAAATGTGTAAAGTAACATGCATAGGATTACAAAGGAAACCGCGGAGTAATGAAAATAAAGATGTAATGTTTTTCCCATCCAAGTTCACAGACCTCTGAAGTCTATTTCACAATCCTCCTGTATGATATTCTACCCAGAGCTACTGAATCAATTTGTTTGTTCGCTGAATCATTTCTTATCCCCTACTCCTCTGAAATCCTTAAATGTCCAATTTCCTCTGAATTAATGTTATTGTTCTTATACATAGTCCAAACTGGTTGGTAAAGTGATTGAAATAACTGGATCATCTAGTTGATAATTCTGTTATTTATGCTGTCTAGACATGGTCTGATTAGAATAAGTAATGCAGTGTGCTGTTGGAAATGCAGAATGTCTAACGTCTATACACACACACACACACACACACACACACACACACACACACACTAATGCTGAAAGACTTCTAGGAGTCAGGAGATACGAATTCTAGCCCTTTCACTGATTAACTTAAAGACCATGAACCTAATTACTTATTTGTAGGATGGCCTTGGTCTCCTCAGCATAGAGTGGGGAGAATTCTTTATCCTTTATTAACCTGTATGTGTTTTCTCCCTAGTACCTGGTACATAGAAGGCATTCTCCAACATGCTTGTTGGAGAAAAGGAACTGTCTAACTTTTTTTATTTGCATACCTATTGCTTAGACAATGCTTTGCCCATAGTAAGAGCTTAATAAATGCTCTGTCATTTATTCATTCATGACAACCTCTACACTCTGGGACAGTTTACTTAATTTCTTTGAATCTGTTTCCTTATTTGTAAAATGGAAATATTTATACCTACCGTCTATTAAACAGAAGGTTGTTTTGAAAGCATTTTGAAAATTATAAGGCATTTTGTGAATATATTGTTATTAGGAATGTATTTCCATATCAACTTCACAGAAAATTGTTGTTTTCTTAATAATTGGTGAGAGATTCCTTTGTCTAAAGTATTTAAACAGTTATACTTTTTGGAACATAAATGGTTTAGTATCTAGTTTTAAAATAAAAAAAATTCCTAGAGCTGTAAATGTTGTTAAAACACCATTTTAATATGCAAACTATCAGTATATATGTTGATCATTAATGGACTCTTATGATTTTTAAATTATCAGAGCTAGTGGTTCGATCTAAGATTGAAATCTTCCAATTTTTCTATTTAGGTTCCGCAAGATCCAACAGAGTTTTATAAAAATACTTACTTTTGTCGCAGTTGTGAGTTGTATTTGCCATCCACAGAGTTCTCCATCTCGTCCACTTCCTACCATGTTAGCAGATGTCGTCAGTGCTGTACGCTTGACAATGAAGCCCGACAGCGTGAGGCATTTTTGAAATACAAGTTTTTACTCAAACAGCTCTATCAATCAGAAGCTGATTATGAAGATGATTCTAAGATTGCTTATCTGATGCAGGTATGATCTGTATCATCCATTAGTGACTGATCGTAGAGATGATTGTCTCTCTTTGGCTTGGCTCTCTCCATAGCATTTTGAAATGGAGTGATAGTAACACCAATCAAAAACACTCTGGAGTGAGAACCGTGTGGATTGGTTGTATAGTTCTAGAGAAGTGTGCACAATTCTTGAGCCACTTTCTTTTGACTCCATTCTGAAGGAATAGGTATAGGCATGATTTCCTCTCCATAATATGGTGACCTTTGTTCTATACCTTTGCATTATATAGACTTAGACCTTCCTGTGTTTGGGGAATTGATTGTCTCTAACCCAGAAAGCTAGCCCTCAAGAAGGAAGGCAGGTTTTGTTTTGTAAAGTGATGTCAATTTATGAAATAGCCTTATTTTTCAAATGCTCACTAACATTAAGTAGAGTTTACTCTTTAAAAGTAAACTCCTTACTATGTGTGAAATGAAGCAATACATTGTAGTAACTAATTGCAGCAGAAAATATATTACATCTTATTCTGTGTGACCTAGGTGTATTCATTCATTTCACATAAATTAGCATTTGATCAAGTCAGGGCTATTGGCAAATGATTGATTCATCTAATCACGTAGACTTAGCCATAGTTGCAGCAAAGTACGGTCAGAAAACCACAGAATTTCATAATTTCAAGGAACTTCAGCAGTCATTCTGTGCCTAAAAAAAAAGAAAGAAAAGAAAAGAAAGAAATAGCCTCCACAACATACCCAGCAAGTGGTCATTTGACTGGAGATGATCCAGTCTCCAGAGATAGGAAACCCACTTTCTCCTTGAGGTGCCCCACTCCACTTTTGCATGGCTCTGATTATTGGAAGTTTTTCCTTAAATCAAGTCTAAATTTGCCTTTTTGTAATTTATACACATTGTTCTTAGTTGCATTCTCTGAGGCTGAACAAAACCTATCTCAAGGTTTCCTATTTCCTCTAAACTTAAATACTATTAGCAGTTGAAGTGTCTAACCTCTAGTCTTAGAATTGTATTAGATTATGATCTTCTCAACAGCTGTTTTTCATCGTTATATCACCAGGACCTAACACCATGCATGGCATGAAATAAATGTTTGGATTGACTTGGACAGAGAATAAAGATAAATGGGGCCTGAATCTGAAAACCTGACCTCATTAGCACTCTGCACTAACAAACAACGGAGCTCACTGTATTGCACCTTGAGAAATAAATAAAACACAAGACAAGGTTTCCTGTTGTATGTTTACATGCCTGGGTATTTGTAAATCTCATTTTTAGCGCAAGGAACAGAAGATGTAGCAGGAACACAACAGTTATCTTCAAATATTTAATGCAGGGTTATCACATAAAAGGAGAGTGAGAATCCATTCATTCCTTTCATTTCTAAGGCATTTATTAAGTGTATTCTTTATGTAGAGACACAGTGCTAGGCACTAGGAATACAGAGACAAAACAAAAATCAAACTGCCCTCAAGTAGCTTCCTCTCTATTAGGGAATACAGCATTTAAAACAGAGAAATACAATACAATTTAAGGAGGGCAAAAGCACTGGCAACTAGACCAATAAAGGCTTCCCAAGGAAGGTATTTTTATCCTAATAAACAGAGATAAGGAGGAAGTACATTCCAGGCAAAAGGAACAATCTGGAAAGGCCTGAAGGCAGGAGATGCAATGCTGATCTGGGGGCAAAGCAAGTAACTGAGTTTGGCTGGACTGGAGGGTACATCTCAGGGAGTCCTGGGAGATAAAGATGGCAAGGTCAACTTGAGCCACACTGGGGAGTTTGCCTTGCAATGCCAAAGGAATGCAGCAGTGCCTCTGCATGGAGTAATCAAATGATTAAAGGAATGAATGGATTCTTACCCTCCTTTCATGTGATAACCCTGCATTAAATATTTTTCAACATGCAATACAGTGAGCTCAGTTGTTTGTTAGTGTAGAGTGCTAATGAGGTCAGGTTTTCAGATTCAGCCTCCATTTATCTTTGTTCTCTGTCCAAGTCAATCCAGCATTTATTTCATGCCAAGCATGGTGTTAGGTCCTGGTAATATAAAGTTGAAAAACAGCTCTTGAGGAGATCATAGTCTAATAAAATTTTAAGACTAGAGGCCTAATTCCTGGTTAGACATTTCAACAACATCTGCTAATAGTCACAAGAGACCTGATAGGAGTGAGTTTTAGTGCAAATCTATAACCATTATTGGATATATCCATCATTAAAAGTGGGTTCTAAAAGTCAAGTTCACAAAGAGATGGTGAGGAAGGTATTGCTAGCAAGTTAAACAGAAAAAGGTCAGTCACTTAGCTAGATCGATATAAGTTAAAAGGACTAAAAAAGCAAATGCTGCCATCACGTCCCCCCCACCCCATACCCCCCATACAGAGCAAGGGACTTTGCTCTACTTTGCCAATTCTGGAATGCTATGATTAGATGTAGTCACCATATTTTAGGAATGATATAAGGAAGATAGAATGTGTCTAGAATAGGGTGACCAGGATGGTGAAAGGATGAGAAAACACACCACATAAAGGCTGGTTAAAGGAACTGGAGGTATTTAGCTTGGAAAAAAATTTTAGAAGGAGTGTTTATGGCTGCATTTGAAGGGCTGTCATGTGGAATAGTGTCCTGCTTCACCCCAGAGAACAGAAGTAGAGGTGTATGGAAATTGGTGAGAGGCAAATTAAGACTTGATATAAGGAAAAAACTTCCCAACAATGAAGGATATCCCAAAGGAAAATGGGTTTCTTTGAGAGGTAGTGGCTTCCCTTTCAGGGGAGGTCTTCAAGCAGAGGGTAAGTGAATTAATTAGTAAATGAAGAAGTTATTCAACACCTTCTGTGTATCAAACACTATGCTAGGAAACTGGAGGACATACGAAGTTAGAAAAGAAATTTTCCCTACCTTCGAGGATCTTGTGTTTTTGCATACTAAAGAAGAAAGGAGAGGCATGAAATGATTGGCTTATCTTTGAAAATTTTAAGCATATTCATGTATACATTTAATTCTTTTGGCCAAGGCAGTATCATAATGTGGTAGACTAATTCCGGGAACTAGCAAAATGTAAACTGAAAATGATAATTTCTTTCTACAATAGCAGTAATAAATTTTCATAATTTACATTTCCCTTCTTCTTAAAATGGGGAATTTTGTACTTTCCTTCCTAAAATTATTTAATTTCACTTTATAAGTTTATTGCTCCTCCTAAGATGCATTCAAAAGCATTCTTAGATAATTTAAAATTCGTGCATGTCTTAAAAAAGTAGGATATACCTTTGGTAAAATTCAGGTTATGTATTAGCACACTATTAGGTTTATAGTTTAATATGTATCTTCTTAAACTATTTCCTCTTGGTAGCAATCAATCAGTAAATTAATCAACAAGCATTTATTAAGCACCCTCTTTGTACCAGGCACTGTGCTAAGTGCTAGAGATATAAAAACAAAGTGTTCTTCTAGGTTTTTTTTTTTCCTAGACTGACAAATATTGTCACTTTAATCATTGTATTGCCTTTTATGATGATTCTTTCTCCAGACCTGTAAGAATGTCATTGATATTTGTGGACTACATAGATGTGACTCTAGCTTGCATCCCTCTTATGTGTATTATTCTGGAAATTTTGGTGTCTTCATGACTTCCCTGCAGGCTTTACAAAATTAAGATCCTGCCACTAATGGAATTAGAGTGTTAGAGAAGTTCTGAAATGACTTTTCTAGAATTTAAACTTGATGACTCATTAACAGCACTTAATAGAAGCCATTTCTCATGTAGCATTGACTTCATCAATGAAGTTTGCGCATACAGAGCTACTTGGATGAGGTGAAGTACTCTGTAATTTACAGTTACTTTTAAAAGTAATCAGTCTCAATTAATACTAAATGGGAAAAGATGGCCATTCTTGTAAATGGAAAAAAAAATGTAGGAGTTAGAAAATACTTCTTCCCTTCAATAAAGAGTTACGATTTCATTAATGTGGCTCTTCCTTCCGCAAATAGAGAGTGCAGCCTCTCCATACATCAGTATATAATTTTCATAAATTGCTATGATAAAAAAGTGTTCTCGACAACCAGTTTTCTCGTGACGAGCCTCTTTACACACACCTCACGCCTGGTGCTCAGGTGATGGACTGGTGCTCCATTAATGGGACTATACACAAAGGCTTTACAGCTTGGCAGAACCTTTCAAAACCTGAGTGTTACTGGCAAAACCTTCTGTCACCTAAGATTTCCTTCATACCATGATGAGATCCAAGGGAAGAACCTCAAAAGAAGAGGTCCTGGAAAGTACGGACAGAAATAAAAAGTATTCCGAAGTTCTTCCAAATTTAAAAAAAAAATACATGATTTTTAATTTTAAAGTTACTACTGGTGAGGTGTTTCATTTTTATTGAGTATTTTGTTATTGGTAAAACTTTACCCTCTAATAAATAAATTCCCACAAGTCAAAACAGCACTATAAGCAAAAAATTGCTTATAGTAATGCAACCTTATACTTTAGTAGCATACCATTTGTTAAAATTTTAAAAAGGAGTGTGTGCTGTAAATTTACTAAGTTAATACCAAAACTAAGTTAATACCAAAATTTTTATCTTCAAAATTATTGTCATTCAGATCATTGTACTCATGGTGTATATTATTCTTTTGGTTCTGTCTTCTTTCCTTTGTATAGTTTCTTATAACTTCATATATTTCTTTGAATTCTTCCTATTCATTTTTCCTTGTGGCTCAATATTACTTCATTATATTCATATGCCATAAATTGTTCAGCTGTACCTCAATCCTTGGGCACACACAGATGGTATTCAACTTTTTGCTATTAATAATTTAGGGAGGAGATTTCTTTTCAAAGTTACATATATATGCATGCATATATATACATATATATATACGTACACATATATGTGTTGTTACAAATTTGAAACTTTTCATACTTTTAATATGAAAGATTCAAAGTATAATCACTGCTTATTAGGTTTGGGCTGCCTTTACTCGGGTCCTGAGAACTGGACCACCATTAATTAGAATCATAGAATATTAATGTTGGGAAGACATTTAAAGGTACCTGGTCCAACCTCCCACCCAATGCTAGAATCTTTCCCTGCCCTTTCAGACAATCTGTTTATTTTTATATGGAGCACAGAGGTTAAATTTCATCTCAAAGAGCTACCTTGTGTAGCTAATTGGTAAATATATACTAGTAGAGCGTTAATCGTTATTCCAGTAGAGTACTAGCATATTTTACATGAGTATAATTTTTATCATAGAAGATTTAATTCATCTGATTATTTTTTCTATCACAAAATAATAATAAAACACTTATTTTGAAGCTTCACAAGAAATGGGAGAAAATACAAAAATGAGAATAAAATAAATATTTTGAAATTAGTTTCAAAATTATGCAGAGTCTTCTAACTTTGTAATAAGCAAAATAAATTTATAAACAAAGGTATTGATTCCTAATTATTTTATTCCATCCAAGTACAATTTGTGTAGTATAACTTTCATATATAATGATAAAATTCGTTTACAACAATCACATTTATTACCTATTGACTACAAATGTGTACCAGTTAAAATAAAAATGAAACAAGATATAGAGAAGGCAAACATTTCGGCTTAGAGGAGGTGTTTGTTCATGGACTAGCCTACCTTGATTATCTGTAAAGTGCCATTATCCCTAATAGTGGCTTCAACCACAGAAAATAAGGAGCTCTATTATTATTGTAATCATTTCCAATATAATCTGTTTTTGTAGGCTACCTCTTGAAACTTTTTCTATTCTGAAATTATTTGTTCTTTTCATCACGTAGCAGATCTTCCTATCCATTTCCATTTTGACACTTTTAAAAAATTAAGCACTTTTGCTTTAAAAAGTACATGTAACAATTCAACTCAGTTTTTATATTTTGACACAAGATTAATGCAACTAACTAGAAAGAAGGAAGATGAACCAAATGATTAGAAATATATAGTAGATTAAAAACTCAGGTGTAGCCTTTAGATTTTTTACCATATTCCCTGCTGTGACAATGTGCTTTCTGATTTTTAGTAGTTACCAGGATATTCAGGTTGCATTTAATATATTGGATTACTATATTACATTTAGTATATATTGGATTATCTGTTACTGGAATACTATAGCAAATGATGGGCACAGATTTTTAAAAGTCAGTTTTTGTTAATTTTGTGTTTTTTTAAAGCCGATATCAAAAGAGATCATTATAGAATCATAGGTTTAGAAGACACTTTAGAAGTCATTGGGTCCAGTCTCATTTTACAGGTGAGAAAACTGGTTAAGTGATTAAGAGGTAAAGTGACTTGCACAGGGTTACATAGATATTAGATGCTGGAGGTAAGAGTTGAACCCAGGTCTTAGATTTCTGTTATCTTGTCCACAGATTTTTGAAATAATAGTTTAAATGTTTTCCCTTATTTCTGATGTGTCTCAATTGGGTCTGCATATGAATTCTGAATTCTATGCTTGTATTGCTAGACCTCGTAGAATGAGATATAAAACTACATTTTCATTCATTCATTTGAAAATGCTTATTGTCAGGCAGATAAAGAATCATTAAAAATTTAAATATATTTGAACTTTAATTAACACAGAGATCTTAACTACTAAAAAGGTAGAATGAAAATTAATTTATGAAGAGAGAAGTATAAAAAAGGGTCAATGAATGAGTGACTAATTTAAAAATCTTAGTAATAGTTGTCACATGGACAGTCATTGTTTTTATTGTACTTTATAGAATCTTGCATGGCTAAGTAGGATCCAGGTAATCCAGATTACAGATTAAGGACTGGTGAATCCAAGTCATTCATGGGAAAATATATTTTTTTTTTCTAGAGGGAGAAGATAACTTTACACCTGTAATGAGCAATTTAATTTTTTTAGAGAGATAAAGTATTTCAATTCTGTATTTTCAAAATTAAGGACAATGGAGAAGAGATTAAAAATACAATTAAACATAGGAAGGATAAATCCTTTATTTAAGACATGAAAAATAATAGATACGGAATTCTGTTCTGTATTATGGTGAGGAAAGAATAAAGATATTGAAAGAGACATATAAGAGTAAATTATCACTTATCACTACCTTTAAATGATATTGTTATTTTTACTATTAACTAATACTATTAACAATCCTTTCTACACTGGGAAGATGCTTGTCTAATTTTCTTTTCAAGTTTCAATATGTAGTTTTGAAATAAAGATTTCTTTTCCTACAAAATTTTGAAGATCTTTTCATGTGTAAGGGAATAGCTTAGATCTTAGATAATAATTGTAAAACTTTAAAAGACATCAGGTTAATTGCTGACCAACTTGAATAACTGTTTGTTATCTGAATGTTGTTATATTGCCTTTGTTCTTTGAGACATTAGACTAGTTTCATTTTTCCAGACCAGAAGGTTATGGAATGTTATCTCACTAGTACTAACTTTATGAGACTGATCCATACATGTATTAAAGATATCCTTGAGGAAAATTTGAGATGCAAGCAAGCAGAATTTTGTGAATGATATTCGCAAGTGAACCACGTCTTCATAGTCACAAATTTACTGAGAGGTAGAGAGAATATAAAATGCTTGTTGAAAAACATATAAAAAAGCATTTAATTTTGTAAAGTAAAATGCAGCTGTCAAGACTCTGACAGGATGTATATCATGATAAATATAACAGATAAATTTGTTCCACAACTCCCTGATTTTAAGTGAGGTATAAAACAGAGATGTATATTCACCAAAAGTGTTTGCCACTGTCATAAAGGATGTCCCGACAGCAGAATTCAAATGAAAGAAGAATTCCCTAAAGCTGTCTATAGTCATATGAAAAAAAATGCTCTAAATCACTATTGATTAGAGAAATGCAAATCAAAACACCTTTGAGGTACCACATCACACCTATCAGATTGGCTAATATGACAAAAAAAGGAAAATGATAAATGTTGGAGAAGATGTGGGAAAATTACCAAAATTAATGCATTGTTGGTGCAGTTGTGAACTGATCTAGCCATTCTAGAGAGCAATTTGGAACTATGCCCAAAGGGCTGTAAAACCGTGCCATTGATCCAGCAATACCACTACCAGGTCTGTATCCCAAAGAGATCGTAAAAAAGGGAAAAGGACCCACATGTACAAAAATATTTATAGCAGCTCTTTTTGTGGTGGCCAAGAATTAGAAATTGAGGGGATGCCCATCAATTGGGGAATGACTGAACAAGTTGCGGTTTATGAATGTAGTTGGAATACTATTGTTCCATGAGAAATGCTGAGCAGGCAGATTTCAGAAAAACATGGAAAGACTTATATGAACTGATGCTGAGTGAAATGAGCAGAGCCAAGAGAACATTGTACGCAGTAACAGCCACACAGTGCAATGACCAACTTTGATAGACTGAGCTCTTGTCGGCAATGCAAGGATCTAAGACAATTCCAAAGACAGATGATGGAAAATGCTTAACACATCCAGAGAAAGAACTATGGAGTCTGAATGCAGATCGAAGCATATTGTTTTCTTTCTTGTGGTTTTTCCCGTTTGTTCTTATTCTTCCCTCACAACATGACTAATGTGGAAATATGTCTAATAGGATTGTACATGTATAGCCTATATCCGATTGTGTGCCGTCGTGGGGAAGGAGGAAGGGAGGGAGAAAAAAACTCAACTCCAAATCTTATAAAAGTGGATATTGAAAACTATCTTTACATGTAATTGGAAAAAACAGAATACTATTAAGTGAAAAAGAAAGAAAGAAAGAAAGATTCCTATTCAATGATGAAGTCTCTCAGATATAAATATAGGTTGTGGATATCATTAAAACCTGAATTCCTACGGAGACTCCTAAATAAGATTCACAACCATGAAAAAAAATTTGGTTTAATAGTTTATATAAGAAAACCTAGGTGGATTGAAGATACCTATTTTCCAGACCATGGTGCGCACTTGAATGGATAGTCCATTGAAGCAGTCATATGTCTTACATTACAGTTGAATGATGACTGATCCCAGCATTGAAGAGGTGGAAGAGAAGCAGGTGGGTTGCTTTTGGCAAATTAAATAACACTTTCAATGACCACAAGCGTTTCCCTGCAAGGATCCCTATTTTTTAAACACAAGTATTCTTCTGATGATGCCCCATAGCCATGAGTCATGAGACAAAGCAAGCTCTGAAGAATTGGAGTCACAGCTCACCCAGACAGCAAAGACTGCAGTGTAGAAACCATGGCTTACATGTAAGAAGTGGCGTTGAGAGATATCTTCAAAGAGATGTATTATAGAAAAGGAGGTGGGTCAATTGCGTGGCAAAGCAAGGCTTCCATTTCCCCCAGCGTCAATTGAGCTTCCTATGGAAGGCTTTTGAGAGGACTTGAGTGAGAATCTCACAGGACAGAAATAAAGGAAAGGATTGTAATCTGCACCAATGGAATGTCCACATTGTTGTCCACACATCCATTGAAATATTATATAGATGTATGCCAAGAACTTACAAGTCTTCCTTTTCTCTTGATGGGATAAAATTAAACCAGATTTTCCACCTCTGTCAGGGGGAATAGAAAAGGGAAGAGCAGACGATACGGTCAAGGAGAGAAATCAGAAAGGGACAGAGAATTGAAGAAAAAGGGAGCCTCTTCCACATCATTTCCATAATTCCATTGCTCAGTTACATATTTGTAAACAGAGAAATGCTTCAGATGTAATTGTTGGAAACTAGTCGCCAAACGTCGATGCAGGGAGCTGTGTCAATACTTCTGTGTTCACTTTTATAGACAGATACCCCCAGGCATAGAAGAATGGCATGATTTGTCCAAGGTCACCGATGAGTCAGAAAGCGTAAATTGTCCTCCTTTCGATGAGTCATTTTGACCTTCAAACACAGGGATGGTCACTTGTCAGGGATTTCATAGAGAAGATTCTTATTCAGGCGTTGGCTGACCTGGATGATTCCTGGGGACCCTTCTAACCCTGAGACTTATTCTGTTATTCTCCAGAGACGAAGTAGTCTGTCTGCTGTTGGCACAGCGTCTGTGGAAGAATGCTTGGGCATTTACACCAGTGTTTCTGAGCTGGGCTGTTTTCTCCCAGTGCCTAATGTAAGAAGTCAGTGTGAACAGTGTCTAGTGTCATCACACTGGCCAATGACATTGGACTTTGGTTCCAGAGAGATGATTGCATTGAGGCAGGATGGCTCCTGCCTGTGGTTCTTAGGGATCTGGTTGAGCAGTGGTCAGGTTTTCAGGGGAATGTACCTCCTATGTGATGTCCGGATTATCCTTTCTCCAGATATCTTGTCTAGGTACGTGCTGTTTCAATGCCATGGAGCCAGGCATGGCCTCCTTAGGAGGTTTTTCATGATCCATGCATCAAGATTAGAAAGTACCTACTGTAATCCAAGACATTTCCTCTTTCTTTAGGGATCTTCCCTTGGTTGGGGGATGGGAGAGGTGCTGTAGGATTGAGGAGAAGGGGGAAGTGGGTCCATAATCTTCTGTGTGTCTAAGGCTGATCTGATTCTAGCAAAACCTTGTGGTTTTTAAGATCTGGGCTGGGGAACCTGAGGCCTCGAGGCCACATGTGGCCCTCCAGGTCCTCAAGTGTGGCCCTTTGGCTGAGTCCAAACTTCACGGAACAAATCCCCATAATAAAAGGACTTGTTCTGTAAAACTTGGACTCAGTCAAGAGGCTGTACCCAAGGACCTAGAAGGCCACATGTGGCCTCGAGGCCACAGGTTCCCCACCCCTGGTTTAGGTCGTAAGAAGAAAAGAGATTTAATAATTGCTAGTCTAGTAGGAGGAGGGATACAGGAACACTAAAGGCAGCTAGGTAGTATAGTGAATAGCGCCGGGCCTGGAGTCAAGAAGACCTGAGTTCAAATGTGTCCTCAGACACAGCTAGCTGTGTGACCCTGGGTAAGTCACTTAACCTCTCTCAGTACCCCAATTTTCTCATCTGTAAAACTAGCACCTACCTGACAGTTTTCTTGAGGTCAAATAAATTAACATATGTAAAATGGTTTGCAAAACTTAAAGTGCCCTCTTTAATGCTAGATGTGATGAGGATTTCATTTTAAGCTAAGTGATATTTTGACTTAGTTTTAGAGAAAAAGGAATAACTATAAATAAATATATGAAATATGTGATTCAAATTATAAGGGATAAGTAGCAAATTATTAGCTATAGATTTTTCAAGCTAACCTACATGCTTCCCTAATGTGAATGCCTCAAAATGATTGTCCTACTTATTTGCTCTTTACCACTAGGAGTCACTCAATGAGACAGAATATGATAGAAAGATCACGATACCTGGGTTCTGTAGCCTGGGCAAGTCACATCTTGTTGTACGTAAATTTTTTTTCATCTGCAATTTAGAAATAGTAATATTTCCAGGGATTTCCTCTGGATTGTTGTTATTCAGTCGTATCCGACTCTCTGTGACCCCATTTGGGGTTTTCTTGGCAAAGATTCTGGAGTGGTTTGCCATTTCCTTCTCTAGCTCATTTGACAGATGAAGAAACCAAGGCAAATAAGGTTAAGTGACTTGCTCAGGGTTGTGTAACGAGTAAATGAGTCATATTTGAAGGCATGAAGATGAGTCTTTCTGATTTCAGGTCTGGTATTTTATCCACTGCCCTGCCTAGCTGCTTGAAAAATATCAGGTGCTAAACAAATTTAGGATGCCTTACAGATAGTAACTGATTACACTTATATATTCTAGAGTGGTGTAGTGGGCAGGGTGCTGGATTTGAGCTTGAGACTTGGGTTCAGATGTGAGCCTGGACACTTATTAACCATGTGACCTTGGGCAAGCCACTTACACTCTCAGTTTAAGGAGCCTCAGTTTCGTCATCTGTAGAGTGGGGATAATAACACTTGTAGTACAGATTTCCCAGGGTTGTGTCTAGTCTCCCATGAATATGTAAAGTGCTTTGTAAATCTCAAAAAACTATGTTAATGGAAGTTATTATTGTTGTTGTTATCATAGTCTTCTGGCAGAAATAATCACTCTCCCTAAGTAAAAGGGCAGGTAGGACTGTAACGCTGAACAAACAAGACTGTAAAGATAGAATGAATAATGATTCTCATTCAAAACAAGGGGCTTTGTGCCACTGGACAACTCTTCTAAGTGACAGATATGCTAAAAAACTAAAAATCAAACTGTGTTTTATGTAACATAAAAACTAGAAAACCAATTTCATCACCAAAATTAAACCTAGCCATTCATTCTCAGATTTGCTTTTATTCCTAGCTACAAGATCTCCAGTACCTGATTGAGAACATTTGGGCTTCCCAGTCAGCCCTCAGCGCCTGGAGTGATCTCTATGATTTGGTCATTGTCAGATGGAACAAAACCCAGGAATGGGCACCTTGGAACTGTATTCTCCTCACTAAAGATGAAGCAAATGCTCATCTCAAGATGAAGAGCCTTGAAGAGGTAAGAAAGATTAAAGTGTCATTTATTTAAAGATTAAAGGGCAATTTGGGAGCAATTGCTACATAATTTTAATGAAGTTAAAATGAATTACTTCCTAAATGCATATTCCCAAATCTTTATGGGTATCTGTGTTTTAAGACAGTTAACCGGTCAATCAATAATCACTTATAAAGCAAATACAGAGAAGGAAACAATTGTTTACTTTCTTTTTTTGTTTTTGGTGAGGCAGTCAGGGTTAAGTGACTTGCCCAGGGTCAATTGTTTACTTTCAAGGAACTTTGATTACAATGGGGGAGACAAATTCGTGTATAAGTACATATAGAATAAATATAAAGAAAAAAACCATAAATATAGAAAGTTAGGGAGGTAGAGCACTAGTGATTGGGGGGATCAGGAAAGTCTTTCAGTAGAAGGTGGTGTCCAAGTTAGTCTTGAAAGAAGAGAAAGAGATTGTGTGAGGTGGTGGCAAGGAGGGAGGCCGACCGTGCTGGGCACGTGAAAACTCTTATGGAGCTGGGAGATGGAGGCCATGTGTGGAGAAGAGAGAGTAGGATTGTTTAGCTTGAATACAGAGGGAGGGAAAGGACACCAGTACACATTGCTGCCGCTGTTTCTGATTTCCTCTGTGGCACAATCTCTCTGTGCTTATGTTTATCAGCAGTTTGGGAATAATATCTGTCTTTGTAGTATTGCTATGAGAATATGATAACGAATAGGAAACAACTTTCAAAGTCATGAAGGGCTACTAGTTCATAGGTGTTAAAAGCAGGTAGACGACTGTAGCCTCATTGATCTAGAATGTGAGGGGACATGAGGACCCATCCTTTCATTTTACTGAGGCCCAGGGAGGGTGACTTGCCCAAGGTCGCACAGGTGGTCATTTGAAACCAGGTAGGTGGGATTTGAGCCCAACTCCTCTGACTCTCAGGCTAGTGTTCTTTCCTTTGGACCGATTTGCCTTCTCTTTTCTGATGTTTCATTTTCTAATGATCAGTACACAATATATATAACCCCACCCACCTACACATATATCTTACATATAAGATCTGCACAAATACAAGTCTATAATGTTGAATAGTCAACGTTTTCCTACTTCCAGTTCTAAATCGTGATAATTAGTGTTTAAATGATAACAATTCACTCATCAAGCACATATCAATCACCTACCATGGGCCAGATACTGTGTTAAGCTGCGGGTGTAGGAAGGTGAGAATGAAACAGCTCATGCCCTCAAGGAGTTGCCATTCTTTCCGGGGAGACGTCATTTCCATTTATAAGTACATACAAAATGAACACGAGGTGGTTTTGACAGGGAACAGGTTGGAGTTGCTGGATCAGGAAAGGCCTCCTGTAGGGAGGTGGGGCCTGAGCTAAACTTTGAAGGAAATAGGCATTCTAAGGGGAGGAGTCAGGAGAACATTCCAGGAGCGGGGTACAGCCCTTGCAAAGGCATAGACGGGAGATGGAACATCAAGTATGAGGAACGTGGCAGGCCCATAGAGTGTGGGAAGGAGAGCAAAGGATAATAAGCCTGGGATGTAGAATAAGTTCTTACATAGATGTTTTGGTTTTTGGTTGTATAGAAGTGTTTTCTGAATGTACTTTGTATATCTGTGCATGGATCATTGAACCTTTTGTAGTAGCAAATGACATTCTTTCCTTGTCTAAAAGATCTCTTTAGCACAGCATTCCCTAGGAAGGCTCCGAAGTCTAATAAGGCTGGAGAATAGCTCAGGATCCGTGGTTCATTTCCAGCACAGACTGGCAGTGGCTGAGATGCTATCTATCACTTGTTTACCCAGGGTTTGTTAAGACAACTAAAATTGAAGAGTCCCTAAATGGCAATGCTGATTGGTGGTTTTAGAAACCCAGGATTAAATCAGCCCTGCAGGATAAATTACCTTCTTACCCTTGGGGGCAATCTCTTTAAAAAGTGCTCTGGAGATTCAGGTTTTATACCAAAATTTACACAGCAGACTGTGGAAAATGAAATGAAAATATCCCAGAATTGATTGAAATATGAATGCTCCCCTGTGACGGTTCTCATTGTATTAAGAATGGGAACTCTGTAAATGAAAAAAAGGTTTGTAAATATGAATCCATGCATCTATTTTTCTAAGGTTTAGTCATTAAAGGAGTACCTGAAAATGGAGAACACTGTAAGTTTTGTTATATTACACAGACACACTGCACTTTAACTGGCAATCATTGTGATGGAATATGGATTTAGTATAGTCACCTAGGCTCAGGGCCCCATTATTCATTTGTTTCCTGCTGCTATAAATGATAGAAGTATTGCAAAACTGAAATAGCATTTATTGTTTCCAAATTTGAAGTCAGAGATGAAATTGGTGGAACATGTTGATGAACAGATTTGAGGGTCCCTGTTGGTTTCCAAGGGAACTCTTTTCCTGAAGGCTATAGATGAGAGGATTCATGCATTTAATTCAGAAGGAAGTTTGGCCCCTCAGCAGCAGAGATGCGTTCTCTGCCCGCCATTGATTCAATCTCAGCTGCTGGTAATTCCATGAAAGATCTCACTTGGGGGAAAATAAAGAAAATGCTCTTCAAATAGTACTCGTTTTGAACATTTTCTAATTTGCCTGCTGTAGGTGTGTAGGGTTGGGGATGCTGATGTGGTTAATATGTTTCTGTTAAATTGAATTTAAAACTTATTTTCACTAGACTATTAAGAGGCAGGAGGGTGCAGTGGGAAGAAGCCCTGGGTTAATGCCTAGACTCTGAGCCTACCCCCTTCTGTAACTCACTTTGAACACATCCCTTTCCCCTTGAGAGGCTTCTCATTTCTAAAATGAGGGAGGGGCTCTGAGGCTATTTCTAGCGCTGACGTTCTGTGAGGCATTGTGGCATAGTGGGCAGAAAGCTGGCCTTGAGCCAGGAGGCCCTGGTTCTGACACACACATAGCCTCACCCTCACTATAGGCAATGCCTGAGTTGACTCTCAGTTTGACAGAAGGTACTGAGGTACGTTGGTAGAAAGGGAGACAGATCTGGGTCTTATCCACATTCTTTTAGGATTAAAAGAATGTTCACATGCAGGAGTGGGGAACCTGCGGCCTCGAGTTCACATTTTGTTCTGTGAAGTTTAGATTCAGTCAAAGGGCCACACTTGAGGACCACATGTGGCCTCGAGGCCGCAGGTTCCTCACCCCATCACATAGATCACCTCCCTGATCGTTACCACACCTGGGGGTGGGGGGAAATGGTAGGGAGCGTTCTGTGAAAATGAAAATTGAGGCTAAGTTCAGTGACCCCAGAGTGGCTGAGCTATTAAACGATGAAGCCGTGTCTCCCAGCAGATTTTGCTGTTCTAGTGGCTTTCTCCACGGCAGTGCTTCTGTATTCTCCCCAGGGAATTAAATAAAGATTACAGTAGTGTTATGTATTATATTTAATAAGCCAGGTTGCCTCATAAACATTTAATCAACCAGAAATGTAACCAAGCCTATCAGCGTCATCTCATTTAGGATAGTGGGCTGGAGCGAACCTCATTCCCAGTGCTGAGATTCCAGGGCTTCTTCAATTAATCCACACGACTCCCTTTGAGTATTTAATCTAATTACTGCAGTATCCAATTAAATGTTCTATTTGTGTGCATTTCTAATTTCAAGATGCCAGTATGATTGGATTTCTGTAAGTTGAGCTGAGGCTCCAAATCAGGCTGCCTCAAAATATTTCCTGTAGTTATGGTTTGAGGCCACTGTGGTATAAGCATTTACATTCAATTTAGGCAAGGAACAAGGAGTCTTCTCAGTTTATCTTTGTGTTGCAGGTTTAAGTATTTCCAGGCTTCTCTTAATTTATAGACTGTATTTACCCACTCAAAATGTAGAAAAAATAATCACGTCCATTTTCAGAAACTGAGCTAATCTTGAACAAGGGCCAGTAATCATGATAAGGAGATAGAGAAATACATACAGAAAGACTTCTGCTTTATTTACTTTTTTTACATAGAAAAAAACATTGAAGCCTCTCCATAGCAGATAGTATGATTTATAGTGAGGTGGGGGTGGGACTAGGGGACATAGAAAATTGGAGTTCTAGTTCCAGCCTGTATTTGGTGTCACCGATAATCCTGTCCTCACCCTCTCATCTCAGTATCTTCCCCAAGGAAGTGAATCTGCTTTTTCAAAGTCCATCTCAACTTTGTTCATTTTAATGGGGTGTCCAGTGCTTTCTAGGCACTGGTACAAAAGGATGTGGATAAGACCCGGATCTGTCTCCTTTTCTACCAACGTACCTCAGTACCTTCTGTCAAACTGAGAGTCAACTTAGGCATTGCCTATAGGGAGGGTGAGGCCATGTGTGTGTCAGAACCAGGCCTTCTGGCTTCAAGTCCAGCTTTCTGCCCACTACGCCACAATGCCTCACAGAACATCAGCGCTAGAAATAGCCTCAGAGCCCCTCCCTCATTTTAGAAATGAGAAGCCTCTCAAGGGGAAAGGGATGTGTTCAAAGTGAGTTACAGAAGGGGGTAGGCTCAGAGTCTAGGCACTGGTACTTCATCATTTTCCCCCAAAAAGGTTAAATACTTTTTTCTTCCTGATACTTGTTCTGTTGACATATGCATTTGCTTTTGGGTTTAGAAAACCCCATTGTGGGAAACGTTAGGCTTCTTTACCCTCAACTGCAGCTCTCCACAGAAACCATTTGTGCTTAGCACTTAGCACCCAGCCAGATGCATTTCTTCTTACTGTGGTCTAATGGTCAGATTCCTTTGCTGTTGTCAAGTTCCTAGGCAACTAATGCATATTGGTTACCTACTTGATACACTTGAAGTTCTACCTCGGTGGTATTAAAATTAAGTTTCTGTAACTTGATTTTTATGTACTTATTTTTAAAGTTTTATTGATGTATTTTGTTTTTATATTACAAATACCTCCAGATTACTTCCGCTACATAAGAACTCTCTTGTAACAAAAGAAAACAATTAAGCAAAAACTAACAAAAAAAGTGATGGCATCTGAAAGTTCATGCAACATTCCCTATCTGTGGCACTTCTAAGCTTTCTATTTTTAAGTGAGTTAGTTTTTTTACTTGAACAGAAATCTATTTTTTCACCTTGCCACTGCCATCTCATTAGAAAGAAAGAAAAGAAAAGAAAAAAACAAATTCCTTGTAACAAATATATATTCAAGCAAAACCAATTTTCTCATTGACTATATAGAAATATAGAGATAAAAATAAATGCACATTTATGTGTATGTATCGACTGTGCATGTTTGTTACAAGGAATATATAGGGATATATACATGTACCATACACACAGATATACATATATACATGTATACACATATGTATAAAATTCTATATGCTAAATCCAGCACCTCTTTATCAGGAAGTAGATGGCATGTATATTTCTTTATTTTTTAATTTTTAGGCAATTGGAGTTAAGTGACTTGAGTGACTTGCCCAGGGTCACACAGCTAGTAAGTGTCAAGTGTTTGGTCTGAGACTGGATTTGAACTCAGGTCCTCCTGACTTCAGGGCCGGTGCTCTATCCACTGCGCCACTCAGCTGCCCCAAAGGGCACTTTCTTTCTTTCTTCCTTTCTTTCTTTCTTTCTTTCTTTCCTT